>NC_088351.1:20025000-20170000 GCF_036884655.1 Musa acuminata AAA Group | reverse complement strand
CCCAATTTGGGTCGAATGGATCTACCCATTCGGACCTTGATTGTTGTGGGAGGTGCAACCGCCCAAGCCAGGAGGTAGCATCGCTTGGGCTAAGTCTCCCAGGGAGACTAGGCGGTGCAACCGCCCTAGCCAGGAGGTGCAACCGCCTAGGCTCAGTCTCCAAGCGAGACTGGGCGGTGCAACCTCTCATGACAGGAGGTAGCACCGCCTGTGCTCGGTCTTCGAGCTTTGGCAGGCAGTGCAACCGCCCTAGTCAGGAGGTGCAACCGCTTGAGCTCGGTCTTCAAGCTCAGGCAGAGAGGTGCAACCGCCCCTGATAGAGGTGGCACCGCCCAGAGTCTCAGTCTTCGAGCTCTGCCAGGCGGTGCAACCGCCCCAATCAGGAGGTGCAACCGCCTGATCTCGGAATTCCGGGAATTGACAGTTTTGAGCTCCAAATTTGAACTGGGTTGGGGCCTATAAATACCCCACCCATTCAGCACTGAAAGGAAGTAACTAACACTCGAAATCTTGACATCTTTCTGTGATTCTTAGATGATTCTTAGAGCTCAAAATTGTTGTTAAGGCCAAAAGTTCTCCTCCCTCTGTTCTTCAAAGTTTTGAGTTGTAAAGAGAGGAGAGAAAATTTCTGTAAGGGTTGTCTCCTAAGCCCGTCAAAAGGAGTGAAACTTTAAAAGGGTGGTTGGCCTTTGCCTATTGAAGGAAGGCCTCTAGTTGACGTCGGTGACCTCGTCGGTGGAGGAAGCCAAAAGTGGAGTAGGTCAAGATTGACCGAACCACTCTAAATCTCGGTTTGCATTTATTTTGAGCATATTATCTTTACTGCAAACCTCCTCTGAAGCTTACTGGCTTCTGCGCTTTTACGATCGGGTTTCAAGCCTTTTTCTTTTCGAATCAGCGTTTAGACGTAAATCTGCCTTTTTCGTACGATCATCATATTTCAGATTGTGTTTATGTTTTGAGCTTTACCATAACTATAAACTGCCTTCATACTCTTGCTTAAACTGCATCTTGCCTAATCAAGTGATTTACGAATCAGCATTTAGACGTAAATCAGTTTCTTCGTACGAACGTCGGATTTCAGTTTACACTTATATTCTGGTTTTCATCATAGCTGTAAACTGCCTAGATTAACTTTAATATCATCTTGCTTAGAATCGGATTTTACACTGAAATCATTTTTATCATTCGAACGCAGTTTCATTTTAATCGCTGAAAGTTTACCGCTGCACTAATTCACCCCCCCCTCTTAGTGCTCTCGATCCTAACAATTGGTATCAGAGCGGGGTTAACTCTCAAACGGATTAAAATCCTAGAGAGATGGCTTACGCCGGAAACCAAGAGGGCCATTCTATTACACGTCCACCCATGTTCAATGGGACGGACTACACCTATTGGAAGACCCGAATGAGGATCTTTCTTATTTCTATGGATTTTGAACTTTGGAATCTTGTCGAAAATGGTTTTTCAAAGTCTTCTCTTCCAATGATCGATTGGAATGATTTGGAGAAGAAGGCTTTCGCTCTTAATGCAAAGGCTATGAATGCCTTATTTTGTGCACTTGACAAAAACAAGTTTAATCGTGTTTCGATTTGTGAAACCACATTTGATATTTGGCACATACTCGAAGTGACTCATGAAGGCACAAGTAGAGTGAAAGAGTAAAAAATCAATCTTTTGTTACACTCTTTTGAACTTTTCCGGATGAAACCGAGTGAGACTATTGGCGACATGTTTACCCGTTTCACGGATGTCGTTAACGGTCCAAAAGGACTTGGAAAAAGTTTTTCGGATTTTGAGCTCGTAAATAAGATTCTAAGATCCCTTCCTAAGAGTTGGGATCCTAAAGTCACTGCTATTCAAGAGGCGAAAGATCTAAACAACTTCCCTCTTGAAGAACTAATTGGGTCATTAATGACCTACGAGATGACTTGCAAAGCTCATGAAGAGCAAGAAGACATCCTTCCAAAGAACAGGAAGGATATGGCACTTAGAACTTTGGAAGACCACTTGAAAGAAAACTCAAGAGATGAGGACTATGACGATGACTTGGCACTTCTAACAAGAAAATTTAAAAAATTCATTAAAAGAAACAAGTTTAAGAATGACACTAAAAATAAACTTGAACCCAAGAAGGACCAAGTTATTTGCTATGAGTGCAAAAAGCCGGGACACTACAAGAGTGATTGTCCCCAAGTCAAAAAGAGAACAACAAAGAAGAAGGCGCTCAAAGCAACATGGGATGATTCGAGCGCGTCCGAAGAAGAGGAGTCCAACACCGAGCAAGTTGCTCATTACGCCTTAATGGCCATCGGAGAAGAGGTAACGAATTTAATAGATGCAGATATATCTTTCGATGAATTATTAAATGCCTTCAATGACTTATTTGATGAATGCAAAATTATTGATAGAAAATACAAATTGCTAAAAAAGGAGCATGATAGTCTTACTTGTGATTTTGATAAGTTAAAAATTAAATATCATGATAGTTTAAATTCATACATCAAATGTCATGATCTAGAAACCTTCCAAATGGAAAACTTGCTACTTAAGGACACCTTAAAGAAATTTGAGGTTGGTAGCAAGTAACTGAACATGATCCTTGCAAACAAGGGTCACGTTCCCAAAAGAAGTGGAATTGGATTTGTGAGAAGTCCTCACCAAAATCCAACCACCTTCATAAAAGGCCCCATCCTACATGTTCGACACCAAAACAAATGCAACTTTTGTTGCAAATTTGGACACAAGATGCATTATTGTCCATTCAAGAAAATTAGTCCAAACAAATTGATTTGGGTTCCTAAAGGAACCATGATAAACTCTATGCAACATGATAAACAATGTAGATCTATCTTTGAGGCACCCAAAAGCAAATGGGTACCTAAAAATCATCCTTTCTTGTAGAAACCTATACCATCGCAAGCTAGGAGCAAGAGATGGTACCTTGATAGTGGATGCTCAAGGCATATGACCGGAGATCCATCTAAATTCTCTAAGCTCACTAGCATAGACGAAGGCTATGTCACCTTCGGAGACAACAACAAGGGTAAAATCGTTGGCAAAGGAACCATAGGTAACAAATCCAACTTCTTTATTGAAGATGTTTTGTTAGTTGATGGCTTAAAACATAACCTCTTGAGCATTAGTCAATTATGTGATAAAGGATACATTGTCAGATTCGAATCTAATGCTTGCATCATTGAAAAACCACACAAAAACATGTCTATGATTGCATTAAAACAAAATAACGTATACACTATTGACGTCAATGATTTGTGTAATGAAATATGTTTTTCGATTTTGAATGAGGATGCTTGGCTATGGCATAGAAGATTAGGTCATGCTAGCATGAAACTAATCACTCAAATATCATCTAAAGAACTTGTAAGAGGAATTCCTCATATCAAGTTCATCAAAGATAATATATGTGATGCTTGCCAATTAGGTAAACAAATTAAGGGTAGCTTCAAATCTAAGAATCAAATAAGCACCTCTAGACCCTTACAATTAATCCATATGGACTTGTTCGGACCAATCTCTACATCAAGTCTAGGAGGTAGCAAATATGCCTTCGTCATTGTGGATGACTATAGCAGATATACATGGACCTACTTCTTAAAATAGAAAAATGAATGCTTTAGATATTTTATCAAGTTTTGTAAACTTGTTCAAAATGAAAAGGGTTCCATGATTTCGTCAATTAGAAGTGATCACGGTGGAGAATTTCAAAACCATGATTTCCAAGAATTTTGTGAACTCAACGGATACAACCATAATTTCTCTACTCCAAGAAATCCTCAACAAAATGAAGTAGTAGAAAGAAAAAATCAAATTTTACAAGAAATGGCAAGAACCATGTTGAATGAACATAGCCTACCCAAATATTTTTGGGCCGAAGCCGTAAACACCGCATGCTATATTTTGAATAGAGTTCTAGTAAGACCCTTACTCACCAAAACTCCTTATGAGTTATGGAACAACAAAAAACCCAATGTTTCATATTTTAAAGTCTTTGGGTGTAAGTGTTTTATCTTGAATGAAAAGGATAACTTAGGAAAATTTGATGCTAAATCCGATGAAGGAATCTTTCTTGATTATTCTTTGGTTTCTAAAGCTTTTCGTATCTTCAATAAAAGAACTTTAATTATTGAAGAATCTATTCATGTTGTTTTCAATGAGATTTTTGAAATCAGGAAAAATGATTTTGATGATGATGTTAATTTTGATTCCTTGAATTTAAATGAAACCCCGTCTCCAACTAGCAACTTTGATGCATCCACTTCCGAAACATCCTTACCCAAGGATTGGAAGTATGTAGATGCTCATCCTAATGAGCTAATCTTAGGAGACACATCAAAGGGGGTTCAAACACGATCTTCTCTTAAAAATTTTTGTGCCAATGCCGCTTTTCTCTCCCAAATTGAACCCAAATGTGTTGACGAAGCCATGAAAGATGATTCATGGATTATCGCAATGCAAGATGAATTAAATCAATTTGAGAGAAATAAGGTGTGGACGCTTGTTCCTAGGCCTAATGACCATTTAGTTATTGGTACTAAATGGGTCTTTAGAAACAAGCAAGATGAAAATGGTATCGTGGTTAGTAACAAGGCTAGATTAGTGGCCAAAGGTTTCAACCAAGAAGAAGGTATCGATTACGAAGAAACCTTCGCTCCTGTGGCTCTATTAGAAGCCATAAGAATGCTCCTTGCCTACGCTAGTAGTAATAATTTTAAGTTATTTCAAATGGATATTAAAAAGCGCTTTTCTTAATGGCTTTATTTCCGAAGAAGTCTATGTTGAACAACCTCCTGGATTTGAAAATAATAGCCTCCCTAATCATGTGTTTAGATTAACTAAAGCTCTCTATGGTTTAAAACAAGCTCCGAGGGCTTGGTATGAGAGACTTAGTTCTTTTCTTATTGAAAATAATTTCATGAAAGGCAAGGTTGATACTACATTATTCATCAAGAATTTTGAAAATAATTTTCTCATTGTTCAGATTTATGTTGATGATATTATCTTTGGTTCTACGAATGAATCTTTTTGTGAATCTTTTGCTAAAACTATGAGTCTTGAATTTGAAATGAGTTTAATGGGAGAGTTAACATTCTTCTTAGGTTTACAAATCAAACAACTAAGCAATGGCATCTTTATTAGTCAAACTAAATATGCTATGAATTTACTAAAAAAGTTTAATATGAATAATTCAAAAACTATTAACACTCCTATGAGCACCTCCACTAAGTTATAAATTGATGAAAGTGGAGAAAGCTTCGATCAAAAAACTTATAGGGGTATGATAGGAAGTTTACTTTACCTCACTGCAACTAGACCAGACATCATGTTCAGTGTAGGACTTTGTGCTAGATTTCAATCAAACCCTAAGATATCTCATCTCAAAGCAGTTAAAAGAATACTTAGATATCTTAATGGTACCACAAATCTAGGATTATGGTATCCAAAATTAGAGAATCTTAAGTTAATTGCTTATGCTGATGCAGACTTTGCTGGCTCTAGACTAGATAGAAAAAGCACATCAGGAATATGTCAATTTTTAGGACATGCCCTTGTTTCCTGGTCATCTAAGAAACAAAACTCGGTTGCACTATCAACAACCGAAGCTGAATATATTGCAGCAAGTGCATGTTGTGCACAAGTTGTATGGATGAAAAACACCTTAGAAGATTATAAAATATTCCCATTAAATGTGATAACACAAGTGCAATATGCTTAACAAAGAATCCTATACAACACTCAAGAACAAAACATATTGATATTAGACATCATTTTATACGAGATCATGTTACTAATCATGATTTAATCATAGAGTTCATTGATACTAAATATCAACTAGCCGATATTTTTACAAAACCTCTAAGTGAAGAACAATTTGATTTTATAAGAAGAGAATTAGGAATGTTGATGTGTCCGGATACTTAAACTAGTTAAAATTACTTTTCGGACTTTATTGAATGATCAAATCACTTGATTGCCATGTGTTGGAATGTTTTGATTTTTGAAAAATTGTAGTATAATCTTGTCCGAATGCATGAAAGAATTCATCCCATTTTCGGACTCGCTTAACAGTTGGAATGACAAAAATCAAATACACTCTTATGAAAAATATTTTTTTTCAAATGGATTTGATAAAATGACTTTCTTCCTTCATGCACAAAGAATTATAACATAGAAGGAGAAGAAGAATTCAAAGCATTATACGTATCATGCCTTCCTTTATATGTTTGATAACTTGCTTATATTGTTCTCCTGGGATCACATCAATCATGCTTTTTGTTGATGACAAAGGGGGAGAAATATATGAATTGATTTGATGCTAAAAACACTGATGCTATGATTATGCCATGCCTGCATCATCAACATATATTGAAATGCAACACTTGCTAAAATATTTGAAATATGTACATCATGTAATGATATCAAAATCTTACTTCATAGCTTTACATGTTGATATCTTACAATATGATGAATTGCTTCAATTATCATCATTCAAAATTATTATGTAAGAATGAATGTCAAGCCTTGACATCATCTTCAGAAATGTCACTTGAATTCTTAGGTCTTGAATTCAAGAATGATTTATCTCAAGTATGGCATGTAGACAGGGGGAGTTAAGGTTAACTTCATTATCAATTGATTGTCATCATCAAAAAGGGGGAGATTGTTGAATCTCGGATTTTGATGATGAAGTCAATTGTCATTTGTTGTCTAACCTATATATTGAGATAAGTGTGCAGGATTAACTACGATGAAAGTAAGACATGCAGCAGGAGTTACGCCGGAGTCATGACAATGATCACGTTGGGAGTTCGAGAGCTCGACGGAAGTTCGGACAGTCGTCGGAGGTTCTGCGAGAACAAATCCGAGAAGTCCATAAGCTTGCCAAAGAAGCTTGTCGGAACTCGCCAAGTGGATCGTCGCAAGTCCAGGAGTTTGTCGGAAGTCCGCAGGAGAATCACCGAGGGTTCATCGGATGATCGACGGAAGTTCGCCGGAAGAAGCGATTGACGCACCGGAGCAAGCTGCAGAAATTGTCTTAGAATTTATCGTAGTTAGCACAATGATTAAGTTGGAAATGGGAGGTGATCCCATTAGCTTAATCTTGGGGCAATTGGGCCCCTGAAAGACCCAATTTGGGCCGAATGGATCTACCTATTCGGACCATGATTGCTGTGGGAGGTGCAACCGCCCAAGCCAGGAGGTAGCACCACCTGGGCTAAGTCTCCCAGGGAGACTGGGCGGTGCAATCGCCCCAGCCAGGAGGTGCAACCGCTTGGGCTCAGTCTCCAAGCGAGACTGGGCGGTGCAACCTCTCCTAACAGGAGGTAGCGCCGCCTGAGCTCGGTCTTCGTGCTCTAGCAGGCGGTGCAACCGCCTAAGCTCGGTCTTCGAGCTCTGGCAAAGAGGTGCAACCGCCCCTGATAGAGGTGGCATCGCCCAGAGGCTCAGTCTTCGAGCTCTGCCAGGCGGTGTAACCGCCCCAGTCAGGAGGTGCAACCGCCTGATCCCGAAATTCCGGGAATTGACAGTTTTGAGCTCCAAATTTGAACTGGGTTGGGGCCTATAAATACCCCACCCATTCAGCACTGAAAGGAAGTAACTAACACTCGAAATCTTGACATCTTTCTGTGATTCTTAGAGCTCAAAATTGTTGTTAAGGCCAAAAGTTCTCCTCCCTCTGTTCTTCAAAGTTTTGAGTTGTAAAGAGAGTAGAGAAAATTTCTGTAAGGGTTGTCTTCTAAGCCCGTCAAAAGGAGTGAAACTATAAAAGGGTGGTTGGCCTTCGCCTATTGAAGGAAGGCCTCTAGTTGACATCGGTGACCTCGTCGGTGGAGGAAGCCAAAAGTGGAGTAGGTCAAGATTGACCGAACCACTCTAAATCTCGGTTTGCATTTACTTTGAGCATATTATCTTTACTGCAAACCTCCTCTGAAGCTTACTGCCTTCTGCGCTTTTACGATCGGGTTTCAAGCCTTTTTCTTTTCGGATCAGCGTTTAGACGTAAATCTGCCTTTTTCGTATAATCATCATATTTCAGATTGCGTTTATGTTTTGAGCTTTACCATAACTACAAACTGCCTTCATACTCTTGCTTAAACTGCATCTTGCCTAATCAAGTGATTTACGAATCAACATTTAGACGTAAATCAGTTTCGTCGTACGAACGTCGGATTTCAGTTTACGAAGCATATTCTGGTTTTCATCATAGTTGCAAACTGCCTAGATTAACTTTAATATCATCTTGCTTAGAATCGGATTTTGCACAGAAATCGTTTTTATCATTCGAACGTAGTTTCGTTTTAATCGTTGAAAGTTTACTGCTGAACTAATTCACCCCCCCCCCCCCCCCCTTAGTGCTCTCGATCCAAACAATATATACATATATACATATATATATATACATATATACATATATATATCATATATACATATATATATATCATATATACATATATATATACATATATACATATATATATAAATGTATATATATATATATATGTATATATATATATATATATATATGTATATATATATGTATGTATATATATATATATGTATATATATATGTATATATATATATATATACATGTGTATATATATATATATACATGTATATATATATATATATACATGTATATATATATATATATACATATATATATATATACATGTATATATATATATATATACATGTATATATATATATATATATACATGTGTATATATATATATATATATACATGTGTATATATATATATATATATATACATGTATATATATATATGTATATATATATGCATATATATATATATGTATATATATATGCATATATATATATGTATATATATGTATATAAATGTATATGTATATATATGTATATATATGTATATGTATATATATGTATATATATATATATGTATATATATACATATATGTATATGTATATATATGTACATATATACATATATATATATATACATGTATATATATATATATATATATATATATATATACATATATATATATATATGTATATATGTACATATATATACATATACATATATATACATATGTATATATATATACATATGTATATATATGTATATATATATACATATGTATATATATGTATATGTATATATATGTATATATATATATACATATATATACATATACATATATATACATATGTATATATATATATATATACATATATATATATATATATATGTTTACATATACATATATACATATATATATATATATACATATATATACATATACATATACATATATATATATATATATATATGTACATATATATACATATATATATATTTATATATATATTTATATTTATATATATATATATGTATATATATACAGTCTTTAGCAAGTCTTGTTTTTCAATTGCTTGAGTGTTCACTTCCTTCTTTCTCGTTGAAAACTCGTAAGAGTGTGAACTACTTGCAAAAGGTTGTAAGAGGGGTATTTGTCCTTCCCCTTCAAATTAATTTGCTAGTGGAAGTTGGAAGCCTCTTCGAAGAAGGCTTCGCAAGTGGATGTAGGTCATTTTGATCGAACCACTTTAAATTGGCGTGTTCCTTGAATGTGTAAGTTCTTACTTTCCTGAAATTGTTCTTTACACTACTGCAAGCTTTTGGTTTTCATCTACTCAAGTTACTATCGAAACGAAATCTCCTCATATTTATGAATTCATTTTTAAACTTACAAGTTTTAATCCACTGCACTAATTCACCCCCCCCTCTTAGTGTTGCTCCGATCCTAATAATATTTAAATATTTAGCTCCACGTTTCATTCACACTCCAAATAGGCATATGGATTATTCTTCCCTTGAAAATGAAAATTTTTTATTTTGATGCTGCCTATGTTTCTGTCCACACCATTAAAACATGCTCTCATACTTTATCTCCTAGCATTAACATCTTCACTAATTAGTGTAACTTGGTCATCATCAATGTCATCGCCACCATCATATTCATCATTGACAAAGGTTGGTTATCTCTCATGCCATGGTTCACTTTATAATCTATTAATTGCATCATCATGCCTTTCTAGATGATCTCTTACATCCCTCATCACTTTGAGCATACGTTCAAATTATTGCTGCATTGCCTGAACAAAAAGATCATTTGAAGAAGAACTTACTTCTTTGTCTTTAGACATGTTGACAACCTGAAAAACAAAGTTAGAATAGCCTCACTAACACTCCCTCACATATTTTTACTTTAGACAGGATTCACTCCACTCGTGTTTCACATAATTTTTGGCTTTTCTCGATAATGATCTCACAACTCTTGCCCTTTACCTCTCTTATTTAGTTCTTTGAGTTCTTAGATTTGTTAGGATCGGAGCGACACTAAGAGGGGGGGTGAATTAGTGCAACGGGTTAAAACTTATAAGTTTGAAAATGAATTTGTAAATGTAAGGAGATTTCGATTCGATAGTAACTTGAGTAAGGTAAGAAGATGAAAACGAAAGCTTGCTGCAGTATAAATAACAATCTCAGAAAGATAAGTACTCACAAATTCAAGGAACACACCAATTTAAAGCGGTTCGGTTAAATGACCTACATCCACTTGCGAAGCCTTCTTCGATGAGGCTCCCAACTTCCACTAGCAAATCACTTTGAAGGGGAAGGACAAATACCCCTCTTATAACCTTTTACAAGTGGTTCACACTCTTACAAATTCTTAATGAAAAGGAAGAAGGTGAACACTCAAGAAATTGAAAACAAGGCTTGCTAAAGACTTTACTAAGGCTTTTATCTCAATCTATTGCTTCTCAAAAAGTTGTATTCTCTGCTGAGAATTGAGGGGTATTTATAGGCCCCAAGAGGATTCAAATTTGGGCTCTAAATTTGAATTGCTTTTGGGTTTCTTGGTGCTGGCGGGGCCACCGCCTATAAGTGGCGGTGCCATTGCCTATCAGTGTCTGATACTGACAGTGTACTGGCGGTGCCACCGCCTAGTCTGACGGTGCCATCGCCGGACCTCTCGGGTGCTGAGCGATGCCACCGCCTAGTTCGGTGGTACCACTGCCCGATCCTTTGGGTTCTGGGCGGTGCCACCACCTAGTCCAGCAGTTCCACTGCCCGACCTTAGGGGTCACTGGTTGGGCTTCAGATCTGGCCCAAACCAAGTCATATTCGGGCCCAATTGGCCCCTAACCAGGATATATGATTATCCCTTAATCCTAACCCTAATTACATACAAACTACGTAGCTGAAAACATAGTCCTAATCAAGTTTTTAACCGACAAACGTCGAGTTTCCTTCCGATGAGCTTTCCGACGATCTTCCGACGGACTTCCGATACACCCTCGGATTTCTTCCGACAGACTCCCAGCAGGCTCCTGATCTTGTGGTGAGTTCAGTGAGTAGCCAAGCCTTCTCGGTGATCTCTGCAAACCTCTGATGATCTCTTCGGCGGACTTTCGAAAACTTCGACAAGTCCCCGATTTCTTCTCAGTTTGTTCCGACAGCATCTTCGACGAATCTTTGGACTTTTGACGGACTCACGAACACCTATCGAACTTGACTCCGATAGACTTGCTTTATGTCTTCAAGCTATCGTAGTTAATCCTGCACACTTAACTCAATAATATGGATTAGATCAATTAACCCATCAATTGATTTCATCATCAAAATCCGAGATTCAACAATCTCCCCCTTTTTGATGATGACAATCAATTGATGACAGAGTTAAACATAACTCCCCCTATCTACATGCTATATAATGAGAAGATAAAAACTCTTGAATTCAATTTCTTTGAATTCAAGCCCAAACCGATAAGTTCTATCCGTTGAACTTATTGTTATTTTCTTTAAGCATGAGCAAATACGAAACTTCGTATTTCTCATAATTTCAAGCTATGAAAATTATTTTCAAGTCGAATGATAAAAAACAATTATCATTTCGACAAGAGATATGAACTTTCAAAATAAATCTCATGATATAAATGTAGGGCATGATTTCATATGATCATGAGATGAAACGACAACCAATCTAAAAACTTTCATATTGCGATATTCTCAAAAAGTTTTGCAATGCATATAAGACATTTTTGTGATACATATAAGACATTTGCATTACACAAGCTTTTGCAATTCATATAAGTCATGCTATCACATTTGCGATGTATATAAGACATTTGCATTACACAAGCTTTTGCAATTCATATTTTGTACAAGTCATCAATCTTTTGCACATTCTTCTACCCCTTTGTCATCAACAAAAAGGAGATGAGGTTTTAAGCATAAAACTCGTGATCATTGAAGTTATTCATAAAATCATCTCATACGAAAAAAATCTTGAAAAGGAGATGGCAAAATTGTCAAAGCTTCAACTTAGCATTAATATTGATCATTCAAGGAAGACATCAAATCATCTAAAATAACATGAAGTAGCCATCAAAATGTTGATAAAATTTCGGAAAGAAACATCTAACATCATATACTAGGATAATGTCAAACACATGTCAAGGTAGCATAGAGGTTTACAATAATAAGAAAGAAGTCAAATCCACGAAAACCGAAAAGAGGATGAAAATTTTTTGAAAAATATATACAATCAAGCTCATTCACAAGGACAATTCAACATGCCTAATTCCCTTCTAATAAAGTCAAATTGATCTTCATTTAAGGTTTTTGTAAAAATGTCTGCTAATTGTTGCTTTGTATTAATAAATTCTAGAATGACATTATTATTATTGACATGATCTCGTATAAAGTGATGCCTAATGTCAATATGCTTAGTTCAAGAGTGTTGAATTAGATTTTTTGTTAGATAAATAGCACTTGTATTATCACATTTTATGAGAATGTTCTTTAAGTAAATTCCATAGTCTTCTAATGTATTTTACATTCAAACAACTTGTGCACAGCATGCACTTGTAGCTATGTATTCGGCTTCCGCCGTAGATAGTGGAACCGAATTTTGTTTCTTGAAAGTCCAAGAAACAAGTACATGTCCTAAAAATTGACATATTTCGGATGTACTTTTTCTATCTATCCTACATCTGCCAAAATTGACATATGTATAAGCTATTAAATCAAAATTATCGGATTTTGGATACCATAATCCTAAATTATGAGTTCCTTTAAGATATCTAAGTATTCTTTTAACACTTTTAAGATGAGACAATTTAGGATTAGCTTGATACCTAGCACAAAGTCCTACACTAAACATGATATCCGATCTAGTTGCGGTGAGGTAAAGTAAACTACCAATCATTCCCCTCTATGTATTTTGATCAAAGCTTTCACCACTTTCATCCATGTCTAACTTAGTGGAAGTACTCATAGGAGTGTTTATAGCTTTTGAACCATCCATGTTAAATTGTTTTAACAATTCTAATGTATCTTTAGATTGATTAAGAAATATACCATTACTAAGTTATTTAATTTGCAATCCTAAAAAAAAGGTTAATTCTCCCATTAGGCTTATTTCAAATTCATGACTCATATATTTGGCAAATGATTTACATAGTGACTTATCCAAAGAACCAAAAATAATATTGTCAACATAAATTTGAACAATAAGAAAATTATTTTTAAAATATTTGATAAATAATATAGTATCAATCTTACCTTTTGTATAATTGTTTAAAATAAGAAAGGAACTAAGCCTTTCATACCAAGCTCTAGGAGCTTGTTTTTAGCCATAGAGAGCCTTAGTCAATTTAAATACATGATTAGGAAGAACAGAATTTTTAAATCTGGGAGGTTGTTTAACATACACTTCTTCGAAAATAAAACAATTCAAGAAAACACTTTTGACATCCATTTGAAATAGTTTAAAATTATTATTACTAGCATAGGCAAGGAGCATCCTAATGGCTTCTAATCTAGCTACAAGAGCGAAGGTCTCTTTATAGTCGATACCTTCTTCTTGGTTGAAACCTTTGGCCACTAGTCTAGCCTTGTTTCTAACCACGATACTACATGCATCTTGCTTGTTTCTAACCACGATACTACACGCATCTTGCTTGTTTCTAAAGACCCATTTAGTACCTATAACTAAATGGTCACTAGGTCTAGGAACAAGCTTCCATACCTCATTCCTCTCAAATTGGTTCAATTCCTCTTGCATTGCAATAACCCATGAATCATCTTTCAAGTCTTCATCAATGCATTTAGGTTCAATTTGAGAAAGGAAGGCAGTATTAGCACAAAAATTCTTGAAGGAAAAATGAGTTTGAATCCCTTTTGATATATCTCCTATAATTAGCTCCTTTGGATGAGCATCTACATACTTTCATTCCTTGGGTTAGGAAATTTCGGAAGAAGATACATCCAGGTTGCTATTTTAAGGAGGGGGTTCATTTAAATTCAAATTATGAAAACCAAGATCATCATCAAAATCATTTTTCTTTCACTCAGAAATTTCATTAAAAACTACATGAATAGACTCTTCTATAACTAAGGTTCTTTTGTTAAAAACACGAAAAGCCTTAGAAACGGAAGAGTAACCAAGAAAGATGCCTTCATCGGATATAGGATCAAATTTTCCTAAGGCATCCTTTTCATTCAAAATAAAACATTTGCAATCAAAAACTTTAAAATAAGAAACATTTGGTTTTTTATTGTTCCATAATTCATAGGGAGTTTTTGATAGAGATGGTCTTATTAGAACCCTATTCATGACGTAGCAAGTCGTATTAACGGCTTCGGCCCAAAAATACTTAGGTAGACTATGTTCATTTAACATGGTTCTTGTCATTTCTTATAAATTTTTATTTTTTCTTTCAACTACCCTATTTTGTTGAGGATTTCTCGGAGTGGAAAAGTTGTGATTATATCCATTTGATTCACAAAAACTTTGGAAGTCACGGTTTTGAAATTTGCCATTGTAATCACTCCGAATTGATGAAATCATGAAACCTTTTTCATTTTGAGTAAGTTTATAAAATTTAGAGAAATATTTAAAACAATCACTTTTGTGAGCCAAGAAATTGGTCCAAGTGTATCTACTATAGTCATCTACAATTACGAAGGTATATTTGCTTCCTCCTAGACTCGTTGTGTCAATTAGTCCAAATAAGTCCAAATGAATCAATTGCAATGGTCTAGTGGTGCTAATTTGATTTTTTGGTTTGAAACTAGTTTTTATTTGTTTTCCTAGTTGACAAGCATCACACACTTTGTCCTTAACAAACTTCATATTGGGAATCCCTCATACTAACTCTCTAGATGAAATCTTAGATATTAGTTTCATACTTGCATGGCCTAATCTCCTATCCAAAGCCAAGCATTATCATTTAAAACAGAAAAACACATTTCATTATTAAGTTCATCAAGGTTGATGGTATAGATATTATTTTGTTTTAAGACAATCATTGATATGTTATTGTTTGGTTTTTTAATAATGTATACATTAGATTCAAATCTAATGATGGAACCTTTATCGCATAATTGACTAATGCTTAAGAGATTATGTTTCAATCCATCAACTAGCAACACATCATCAATTGAAAAACTTGATTTATTACCTATAGTTCCCTTACCAATGATTTTACTTTTATTGTTGTCTCCGAAGATGACATACCCTTCTTTGCTAGTGAGCATAGAGAAATGAGATGGATCTCCGGTCATATGCCTTGAGCATCCACTATCAAGATACCATCTCTTGCTCCTAGCTTGTGAGTTTGTCTACAAAAGAGGATGGTTTTTAGGTACCCATTTTTTTGGTGCCTCAAAAATTGATCTACTAATTTTGTTATTCATCATTGAATTATTTATAGTTCCTTTAGGAACCTATATCAACTTATGTGAGCTAATTTTCTTAAATGGACATTTGTAAACAACATGTCCAGATTTACAACAAAAGTTACATTTCAAATGAGGTGAAACATGTAATGTGGGTCCTTTAATGTAGGTGGTAGGATTTTGGTGAGATCCTCTCATAAAACCAATTCCACTTCTATTTGCAACGTGACCCTTGTTTGCAAAGATCATGTCCAAGCCTTTGCTACCGACCTTAAACTTGTTTAAGGTCTCTTTAAGTAGCAAATTCTCATTTTTTATTACTTCTAAGTGTTCACACTTTGGGCATGGAGGAGTTTGAAGATTATCAAGCTTATTTTATAGTAAAGCATGCTCTTTCTTTAATAGATTGAACTTCTTACTAATAGTTCTACACTCATCAAATAATTTGTGAAAAGCAATAGAAAGTTCATCGAAAGATAAATCTTCATTAATTAAATCACATACCTCTCCGCCTAAAGCCATTAGCGCGAAGTTTGCCTCCTCTTTATTGCTAGCTTCTTCATTCTCGGAATCACTTGAGTCGTCCCAAGTCGCTTACAAAGCTTTCTTCTTCTTTGATTGCTTCTTCTTGGCTTGGGGGTATTCATTTTTTAAGTGCCCTGGCTTCTTGCATTCATAGCATATTACTTGGTCCTTTTATGTTCAAGTTTGTTTTTAGTGTCATTTTTAAATTTGTTCTTTCTTATAAATTTTTAAAATTTTTGAGTTAAAAGTGCAATGTCATCATCATTGTCCTCATCACTTGATGTTTTTTTCAAGTGGTCTTCTTGTGTTCTAAGTGTCATATCCTTCCTATTCTTTGGAAGGAGGTTCTTGAGCTCTTCATGAGCATGACACATCATTTCGTAGGTCATAAGAGACCCAATAAGTTCTTCGAGAGGAAATGTTTTAAGGTCTTTGGCCTCTTTAATGACCGTAACTTTTGGATCCCAACTCTTTGGAAGGGATCTTAAAATTTTAGTTACTAGTTCAAAGTTAGAAAAACCTTTACTAAGAGCTTTGAGTCCATTGATGACATCCGTGAAACGGTTGTACATGTCTCCGATGGACTCACTTGGTTTCATCCGAAAAAATTCATAAGAATACACAAGAATGTTTATTTTGGACTCTTTCACTCGGCTAGTGCCTTTATGAGTGACCTCAAGAGTTCTCCAAATATCAAAAGCCGAATCGCAAATTGAAATGCGATTAAATTCTTTTTTGTCAAGTGCACAAAACAAGGCATTCATAGCCTTTGCGTTTAAAGCAAAAACATTCTTCTTCGATTCATCCCAATCGTTCATCAGAAGAGAAAATTTTTGAAATCCATTTTTGACAATATTCCAAAGCTCAAAATCCATGGAAATAAGGAAGATCCTCATACGAGTCTTCCAATACGTGTAATCCGACCCATTGAACATAGGCGGACATGTAATAGACTGACCCTCTTGCATGCCGGAGTAAGCCATCTCTCTTGGGTATTAAACCAAATATGAGAGTAAGCCTTGCTCTGATACCAATTGTTAGGATCGGAGTGGCACTAAGAGAGAGGGTGAATTAGTGCAGAGGATTAAAACTTGTAAGTTTGAAAACAAATTCATAAATGAAAGGAGATTTTGATTCGACAGTAACTTGAGTAAGGTGAGAAGATGAAAATGAAAGCTTGCTGCAGTGTAAATAACAATCTCAGAAAGATAAGTACTCACACATTCAAGGAATTAAAGTGGTTCGGTCAAATGACATACATCCACTTATGAAGCCTTCTTCGATGAGGCTCCCAACTTCCACTAGCAAATCACTTTAAAGGGGAAGGACAAATACCCCTCTTACAACCTTTTACAAGTGGTTCATACTCTTACAAATTTTCAACGAAAAGGAAGGAGATGAACACTCAAGCAATTGAAAACAAGGCTTGCTAAAGACTTTGCTAAGGCTTTTATCTCAATCTATTGCTTTTCAAAAAGTTGTATTATCTATTAAGAATTGAGGGGTATTTATAGGCCCCAAGAGGATTCAAATTTGGGCTCCAAATTTGAATTGCTTTTGGGTTTTCCGGTGCTGGCGGTGACACCGCCTATCAGTTTCTGACACTAATAGTGTACTGGCGGTGCCACCGCCCGATCCTTTGGGTTATGGGCGGTGCCACTGCCCGACCTTACGGGTCACTAGTTGGGCTTCAGATCTGACCCAAACCAAGTCATATTCAGGCCAAGTTGGCCCCTAACCAGGATATAGGATTATCCCTTAATTCTAATCCTAATTACATGCAAACTACGTAAAACATAATCCTAAGTAAGTTTTTAACCGGCAAACATCGAGTTTCCTTCCAGCGAGCTTTCTGGCGATCTTCCAACGGACTTTCGATACACCCTCGGATTTCTTCCGGCAGACTCCCAACAAGCTCCCGATCTTGTGGCGAGTTCAGGAAGTAGCCAAGCCTTCTTGGTGATCTCTGCAAACCTCCGACGATCTCTTCGGCGGACTTCCGAAAACTTCGACAAGTCCCCGATTTCTTCTCGGTTGGTTCCGGTAGCATCTCTGACGAATCTTCGGACTTTCGGTGGACTCTCGAATACCCATCGAACTTGACTCTGGTAGACTTGCTTTATGTCTTCAAGCTATCGTAGTTAATCCTGCACACTTAACTTAATAATATGGATTAGATCAATTAACCCATCAATTGATTTCATTATCAAAATCTGATATTCAACAAGATTAACTAAGGTACCTAAATAAACAATTCAGATTATGACAATTCAAATATAGTGAAATTGAGTAGGTTTAAAAGCAAGAAAAAGGTAGACCAATTGAAAGGTGTGTGTAATGCACTTCAATCTAAGCAAAGATTAGAATTCAAATATCAATTGAACAAAGATAATTTTTGTGGAACGAAGAAAGATTTCTAAATCGAAACAAGAATTCAAATGAACAAAAATAGAATTTTATAATTTGCAAGAATTCCTTGAATCCGTAAAAAAAAAAAAAAAAATCAATTCTGATCTCTTTCTTTCTTTTTCACCTTAGATTTTTCCTTTTTTTTACCTTTGATTTTTTTTATACTATAAAGTATGAAAATACAAAGAAGAATTAACATAAGAAACACAACAATGAATATAAAGGAACACAACAATGAATATAAAGGAACATCAAGCCGAGCTCTAATACCAAATAATGGAAATCATTAACTTAGCAATCATACACCCCGATAGCTAAAGAGCTATGATACATATAAAATATAAATTGACCCCCTCCAACGAATTGAAATAAGATAGATCATTCAAGATTGAAGTTAGGGAAACTATTCTAATCACTTTATCAATGAAAATTTGATGAAGTAATTAGAACAACACTTTGATTTTCGTAAAACATCACAAACTAAGAAGTTTGATAAGTTGAAAGGATAAACAAAAATTCTTAGGTTTTGAATGCCACAAGTAGAAAAGCTTTTTAAGTTCATTGCTTTCTTACAAAAGAAGTCAACCTTATTTATATAGTACAAAGGTCAAGTACAAAGGGAATGAATCCATTAAATATATTAAATGATATTCATATTCCTAATTTACGAATATATCTCACTCATGAATCTACATTTAATTAAATTAAATAATTATTCATGAATAAGCCCAGAATTCTTAATATGGTCCATTTTGGTTGAATGACCTTTATTCTTGAAAATGAGCTAAAAATTCGTCATTCTCTTAAAGTTTTAACTTTCTCTTCGTAGTTTGAACTTATTTGAATCAGGTTGACTATTTTAGGTTCTTCTTACATTAATAGAACTTTGACTGAGTCTTAATTAACTTACTAATTTCAAATGTCTTTCAATAAATAAGTTAAAGCTTTTTTTATCATTTTAGCTTTAGCTCTTGTGATTGATCCTTTATAAATAATAAAAGGGTCTTTCATAGAATTATGATCAAATTGATGATTCATATCACATACTTATCAATGTAGGACTAATTTTTTAGTCATATTCTTAATGTTACCTAGCATATGAATATTTTTCTAACAAATAGAAAGCTTCTAAACAAATTTAGAAAAAAAAACAAAGAACAAATTCATTCTTTCTTGCTTTCTTATTTCATATGGTACTTTCTTATTTCTTACATTATTTTCTTTCTTGTGATCCTAATTATACATGTTTTCACAAATAGATTTTAAAAAATCATTAAAATATATTTATTCTTTTTCCAATAACCGAGAGAGTGATTCCTCACTTGGAGAATTATAAGAATTATATTTTTTTTATGCATACCTTTTTAGAAGTCGCAAAGTGTTGTAAGTTGTCATAAATGAATTATTGCATGGGAGCTTTGAAACATGTGCTAATATATGCTAATGCATGATTAATAGAGCAAGCATGCAAAGCTCAACATCATTATTATTATTATTATTATTATTATTATTATTATTATTATTATTATTATTATTATTATTATTATTATTATTATTATTATTATTATTATTATTATTATTATTATTATTATTATTATTATTATTATTATTATTATTATTATTATTATTATTATTATTATTATTGAACACGTAAATCTTAATTCTTTTCTTGTAAACACCGAACTGGTTACAACAATACCAAACCGAGGGCGACAACTAAGCTTACGAACATATAGTAAAAAATTTGAGATTTTAAATTTTAATATTTAATAAGTAGAGCCACTACACTACTATCAAATTAATATTCTAAGTATGATATTTATGATATGGGAACTAATATCTTAGATGTCAAATTTATTAGATGAGATCTTGAACCATCAATGAATTAATTATTGGTAGCTTGTGTATAAGCATCTTTAATTGCTCAAATTTAGGACCTATTAGGCCAACGAAATTATCACATAGAAAATGATGTTTGGTAACTATTCTACGTCTAATTCGGTCAAATACCGATTTCCTTGATAATTATGTCTAAATATTTATTTATTTATTTCCAATATCATCTTTGATATAGTTCAAATATTTGATAACTACATCAAATATGTTCAATCGTAAGGGATCACTTCCACTTAAATCTAACATCTATCTCTCCGTGTTTTTTCCCCCATAATATAATCTTTCATGTCCTTAAATTTCATTTCAATTGCAATCATGTATATATCTTTTGTTTTATTTTATTTTTGCTGGGGTCTTTTGTTCTGTGAAGTCCACAACGACACTATGGCTATGTTAGGTGTAATCATAAAAGCGAGAACAAAAGAAGACAAAAAGAAGGAAGGTATGAATGAAGGCTGTGTAAGGTCATTTTAATGGGGGTTTGAATCTCTCTATCTGTGCTTGATATGTATGACCTGTTCGAAAGCCTTCTTTTGACTGTTCTCTCTCTCTTATTCGCTTTGCATGCGTGTGCTTCAGCAGAAAACCTGCCACGATGTCTGTTCTCAGCGATATCTTGCTCTCCAATCTTATATGGCTATGTGATTTATCTCTCTCCCTGTGCTTCTAAAGAAAGCCCTGCCAAGATCTCGGCAATACAGCTCTCAAATCTTTAGATGGATATATATGCGATTCTCTCTCTGTCTCTCTTCTCTCTGATCGGATGATTTGAAACTATGTTC
Source organism: Musa acuminata AAA Group (assembly GCF_036884655.1). NCBI lineage: Eukaryota > Viridiplantae > Streptophyta > Magnoliopsida > Zingiberales > Musaceae > Musa > Musa acuminata. The sequence continues at coordinate 20,148,633 of NC_088351.1, read as the reverse complement.
GTTGTGTGTGTTCCACCTCTACCAGCTAACACAAATATCCAAAGGCACAAACGCATCATACATATATCCACCCAAGAGAAAGCTGACTGCTGGAGGGTGGAGGGTGGATGGGAAAGTAGTGCCAGTTAACTGAGGGTTACACCAATCAGATCAAGCTTTGATTTGCATACCGTCATCAGCTGCAGAAGAGCCATGGCCTCCTGTACACACAGAAGAATAACAAAGTACAGCTTCCAAAGCTCAATTATTAAAGAATAACAAAGTACACTATGCTACCCTCAACCAGCTTCTAAATCATTCAAGAAGAGCGGCATAAAAGGATGGGAATTCTTCACAAGTGTCAAAAGGCTAACGTAAGACTAATCTGAGGCGTGCAAGCATTGGACTGTTAAATGCAAACAAAACAAAATAAAAGTATAAGTTTCAATTATATGAGGTCCAAGCATATGTTCATATTATTTTAAATATTTATTATTATTATTATTTTATAATCATATATCGAAACGAGTTTATAAATAAAAATATTTTTTTTTCTTAACTCCATCCATCCATACATCTATCTCAATATTTTCATCTTACCAATATAAATCATAAATATATTATTTTTTTAACCTCACTTTCAAATCCATAAGATATTATTGATCTAACAATTGTCTTATTATTATTATTATTATTATTAATCTCAAAGGCATCCAATGATCATACTGTTATTATCATATTTTTATTTTATTTTATGAATAATATATTCATCAATATCTTTGTCTTGTTGAATAATTCATTAAAACATCTATGAATGACCATCGAACGCATCAAACCCTAAAAGATTACATGGGTGATTGGGATCAATTGTCAGGCATCTAAAGCTTTTTTGCAATCCGCCGATACAGTAGCTAAAACAGGTTAAAGATGATTCCTTATCCACTTCACAGCAAACCTAAACTCCAAAAGAAAGAAAGAAACATTTTCCTGGCAGTGGGTGCAAGAAATGAAGAGTCAAGAACGAGACGAAACAAGGAATTAAGAAAGCTTGTGGGGTTTCCCCTCAAGTAGTGATAATATCTTCTTCTCATGTTACGCAAAAAAAAAAAAAACATACCTACTTATCTGAGATTGGAGGACGACTTAATCTTCCTGTTTTTATTTTTGAGCTTGCTGAACTTTTCAATCTTCAGGTCAGTAATGGCTACCCATCCATTTTCTCCATAAACCATGTGGTTTCCATGATATACATCTGTTTAGAACAATAAGAACGAAAACAAAATGGTGCCAAATCCTAACCAAATCTACAACCAAAAAAAAAATCTATGTTGACTTCGAAACATGAAGAGAGCTAAAAATTCTAATTTACTGTGTTCTTCCTACAAAGAACATCAAATAACTAAGCATAAGCAATCCGGCGTCTACATTTATTCTTGTGTCACTGACTATAAACCTCTCATCCAATTATTTAACCTCCAAATGATAGAAAGAAGCACATGTAGATTAGACCAAGGCATGCATATCCATCCACGAGCAGCAAAATCTACAAAAGATGAACCAACATGCATCTTGTTCTATAAGACTACTCTACCACTTGGATCAAAACAAGAAGAGAAGAGAATTAGAGGAACTTTAGCTACGAAAGACCACTGCAGATCAACCAGGTCGTCGCTGCATATCGAAAAGCTAAATCATTAGCTGATAATGCTACTACACCTACAGAAAAACCTAAACAGCCAATTCGAATCCAACTTCTTCTCTTTCTTCCCTAACCCATCTACCGCGACTGGCTACACTGCTGCTGCTGCTGCTGCTGCACCTGATGATGATGATCACTGTCTTGCTCGATCTCAGAAGACGGCTCGTCCTCCTCGTCGAAGCAGTCGAGGCCGTAGGGGGCATGGCCGCGGCCGAAGGCCTTGATGTGGTCCTTGAGCGATCGCTTGTGCTTGAAATCGGAGCCACAGATGCAGTACCATAGCTTGCCGCAGTTCTTCTCGTGGGTTCGCCAGTCGCCCCGCACCGCGAAAGCCTTCCCGCACTTGCGGCACATGAACGGCTTGATCCCATGCTTCCTCTTGTAGTGGGTTTGAAGGGTCCTGAAGTCCTTGAGCGGCTTCGACCTCGGGTGGTCGATGTTGTTCCTGCATCCCGGCGCGCAGCAGTAGCACGGCAGCCGCAGCATCCCCGTTGGCTGCGTCCCCTTCAGCGACTCCGGTCCCTTCCTGTACCGTGATCCATGCCCCCACATATGCATCTGCACGTTAATTGCATCCACAAAACATAAGATAGCAAAGTTTCAGACGGAGAATATCTCTGAATCAGAATCGTAGAATGCTGAACGAATGAGATGTGTTTTTCTTTTTCTCCTTTTATTTCGAGGAAATGAGAAGTATAATTCATGATGAACGGAGAGAGGACGAAGAGGTCTTCAGGCAAGACTGGTGAGTCAGAATTGTTGTGTGCTGCAGATGACTTGGCGAGGGCTCTGTTGCTTAAGAAGTCCTCTGAAGCAGCAGCTGGAAGAGGGGGAACTGAATACTTTGATTGACAGTTATAGAAGATAAGATTTTTCGGAAATCTCTCTATTCTGTTGAGGAAAATCCTCCGTTCTATTGCAGGAAATCCTTCCTCCTAAAATCCTTCCTCAATAACGTCAGAGCGCATTAAATCCACCTCAGAAGTACTACAAGTACTGGAAGCATATGCGAGCATTTTCGACCGTCTTGTTCAGTCACATTTTTACTCATGCAAAGAGGACAGGGGGCAACCGTGGATCTCAGACTCACTTTGGAGTTTTGAACCGGACATAGGCATACAATTGCATCTTTATGCCACGGAATCACAGCCATGAACGGGAAAGCAGACGCGACTCCTAAAACAAAATTAGAGATGCATGGAGATCAGAACAGAGGAAGCTAATTACCTGCATGTTGTTGTATCTATTGAAGGTCTTGCAGCAAACGGGACATGGGAACTGAGTAGGGCCTATGAGGATCTGAGAAGGGGTGGGGATCCAATATTGACCCCTTGTGAGCTTCCCTATGGTAGGGTGACGCAGGGGAATAGCATCAACACCATCGTCATCTTCTTCGAGCTCTTTGTCTTCCTTCACTGAAGTGGAGGAGACCCTAGAGACGAGATCAGCTTCTCTGGGTCTCGGGAGGCCTATATGGAGGGCCACACTGACAGCTTCCTCCTCCACACTATCTCCCCTACTCAACCAGTTGCTCTTGCCATCGCCGTCACCTTCCACTAAGGCACTGCAGGATGTCTCCAGCTCCTCCTCCTCCTCCTCCTCCTCCTCCTCCTCCTCCACGTCCTCCTCCTGCTGGTGGCCGTGCCTTGTAGGACTGAGGCTAAGGAGGGGAAGGGCTTCTCTTAGAGGAGAGGCCGGTGATGACTGCACGTAAGTGTAGTTGGTGAAGGCAGCATACAAGCTGTGTGTTGCAGAAGTGTGGGAGGGAAAGCCGTAGTGATTCAAGCTTCCTTTGAAAAGATTGCTGTAGCGGTCTGAGTCTGCCATGCTTGGAGTCTCAATCTGTGAGAGGGAACTCTTTCTGGGAGGAAGTCTTCAAGAGAGAGAGAGAGAGAGAGAGAGGAGAAGAAGAACTCTCTCATGCACAATCTAACTAGAGGTATAGCGAGAGATGAAGATGATACAGGGAATTGCAAGAACAAAAGACCTTTCTCCTTTATAGAGAGCCATTCACGTACCCTCATGAATACAAAGAAGAACTCCACCAACCATGTACAATAAAAAGAACTCAAAGATCAACAAGAAAACATACAGAAATCCTCCATCACTGTGTAGTTGTTGCCTTTTCTTTATGTTTTTTTATTCAAGAAATATACACATAAAATGAATAGAGTTCTCATGATGCTTAAAAGCTATCAATTTAATTTCCCCAGTCATTTGGAATGAAGTGCGAGTTGCCCTCGATCCCAATCATTGGCTTCGGTAGCCTTTTGGCCTGTATTAATTTTTTTCCTAAGGTAAGTGAAATATTTTGTATTAGGCTTCAAATGAGTTTAGCACTGATAGGGAAAATAATGGCCGGATGACGCGCCGTGACGATAGCCCCCAGAAAAGCAATAACGCTGACTAGACTCGCCCTGACAAACTCCCGCCGTTGAACGGTGATCTCCGACCCCGCATGGTTGACCACGACAAGGCAGGACAATGACCTGCCCCCCGCCCATACCCTGCTACGAACCGCTCCACCACGCGACCCCGACGGCCGCGTCAGACGCCTTCAGAGGTACTCCCTCACTCCAGCAGGCGATCAAGTCAGGTAACGCTAAACCCATCTATAAATACACCCGAACTCGTAAGAGAAAGGGGAGGCACTCTCAACACACGTAGGTTTCTCCTCCTCCTAAACCTCCTCCACATCTTTCACTGACTTGATCGTCGGAGGGGTCGGGTCGAGCACCCCGACCCGACCTTTGTGCAGGTGCGGCGCCTTTGGAGCTCACCGCCTCTGGAGGTCCAGTAGACTCGAGGGGCTCCCCCATCCTTTGACCACCGCCTTCCGGACCCGAACCAAGCCGCGACGACCTCAGGGCCACGGCTGAACAGTTACTGACCGTAACAAGCACCATCGGATCATACACTCAACCTTTCGTGAGTGAGTGATATATCATCATTAAAACAATATTTCAGATATAAAAAATATATCGGATAAAACATCTAACCTTAAATCTTTAGTAAAAAGATTTTGTACAGTAATATCAAACTAATATTTTAAGTGTGGCAATATATATATATATATATATATATATATATATATATATATATATATATATATATATATATATCGAATGAGATTTCCAATCTTTACTAAATGAGTATGATAGACTACCACTAGATCAATGTTCAAGGTACCCTCCATCCACCTATGCTCTCAAAGATTTCTTTGAGGAGGGCTATTTTATCATAATTTAGTTGAGAGAGCTTAATCCAAATGATCTAAGTTAAAATTCAAAAGAATTTAATCAATCTATTTTAGTCCAAATAAGATGTGGTCTTATGAAATAAAAGTTATAGGTTAATCATCCATCTTTACCTTAAAAAATCAAGATGTATACTACTGAGAAAAATTAAATACTTATTTGAAGATCAAATGTATATCTATGGTGGAGAAAAAAACAAGTCTGAGTTTAATCTCAATTATCAGGTATTCTTTTAGTCAAAGAAGAATATAATGATTAGCACCTATACGCGTTATACTTGAAAGAAATAAGAGAAATCATACTGATCACCTAAAAATCACAATAAATGTCAGTAACCACACACCCAATCATGCCAAATTGATTTCTTGCCTGTGTGCTGAATATATTGGTCTGCGATCATGCTAATATATTCATCAAAGTGAGTAAATATTGCCACCTGATGTGAACTAAACACTGAAGCAGAGCATTAACTCTCAAACTGATGACAATAATTGCTCCCTTTGGTAGTGTCTTGTAGCTTCTCTACTTATTTCACTTCTACTTCTGAGTTCATTTCCTATCAGCAGGAATTAAATGAACAGATCATTACAGGTAAGAGAAAAAAGAGAAAAGAAATAATGTTACAGGCGCTCACTATACCACTCTCCATTTCATTGGAACTTGGCTGGTGCATGCATCCTTCCAATCCAACACACTATTGTTACAAGGGGACCCAGCATGACCGGAAGGGCCCATCAACAACGTGGTTGGCGTGCCAAACATGCTAATGTCCCCACTGTTCTTTTGGATGGCCACAAGTAAATGCAAATAGTTCTTATGTTCTCTAGGTCTACAGGATCCATAGAAGCATACATGTAAGTTGTAGGGTACCTTGCCCAACCGACAATTGATGTTCAAGGTATAAACCAGCAGCAACTACAGTGGCAGCATTAAATCACAATAGTATGAAGTGATGAAGTGATGGGCAGCTTCTGATGTAGTAGTTTCACTGCAATAAAAGCGCAGAGGGGGGGGGGGGGGTGTAAGTTTATGCCATGAGATTCATGATGAGGATCAGAGCTTAGAGAAGGACCCACATATAAGATGTAAATGAAAAGGATGGAGGGGGGAGGCAAATGCATGAGGTGGTTGGAGTTATAAGAACAGGTACCAAGGAACATAGAGCTGCCAACTCCGATTTAAGATAGGTACGTAACCCATGCTGTTGGTGGAGAAGAGCTGTTGAAGAAAGCTGATAATGCTGTCCTCCATTAATTCCACATTGAAGTGTGGATGGCCATATGAATGATTGCAGTTGCTGTGCTGCCTAAGCCTGCTTTAGTCCGAAGGCTCTTAATCTTGGTCATCCCTTGACTGAGAGTAGCTGAGAAGAATAGATCAGCTAATATACCTGCATAATAAATGTATCAGCGCCTCAATTAGTCTTGCGAAGCAAGAGAAAGAAACAGCTAAAAACAGCTAACATAGTGCCACTATGCTTTGCATGTTGATTCTACTGCTTGGTCAATAGAAACTGCTAATGTTGCTTAAAAACTTTTATGTCTATATTGATCACAAAAAGAGCATCATCGGGGTTCATAGTTAAAGAGAAGAATCAAAATAGATATTACCAACATTCTTCTTTTTCTCTCTCTTCTCCTCGAAGCTGATACATACATGCATGCATATTGGACACAATTTGTGTGCAGAGTCTAGGCAACAAGTTCCAAAGGGAGAATGTTGACTAATCGTAATTCAACACCTGTCCCTTATTATTGAAGAAAAGAGAAGAACATTATTGAATTTGAGCACGCACATCTATGGTTAGGCCGCCAAGAATTACAGCAACATAAAAGGCAAAAATACAGCAGGACGACATTGAAGCAGATCAATCAAAATTTTTTCATACCTACATTCATATGTAAACCCTTATGTTCCATTTTGCGAATTGAATGCACCCCAAGTCCTAGAAAGTAAGAGGCTTTGATGATGGGAACTAGCTGGGCTGGTTGCCTTGTGATGGCTGCCGACCAATGTCATGTGTTAGATTCAACAGGTTCTATGTTGTAGGGTGGTCGGTCCCATTGCTTCAATAATAGAGGAGGTACTGTAAGAAAAAAAGAAGAAGGTAGCCACAAATTTATAAGAACCACATATTGGAACAAATACATAAAACATGTGAAATTGACATACAAAAGACTCATTCAGGAACCCCCCGTGGATCACAGGGGCTACAACCAAGCTAATTTAGACTCTCTGAAAATTCACGGTAACGAAATGACATACGCATTTCTTTCGACAGTCATCTCGAGCTGCAATAATCAAGTTGACCAACGTAATTGAAATTCCTCCGGGAAATCCAATATGGCACACGCTATCTCTTGTCAAATCTCATTGATGATGTGCTATTCTTAGCAACTCAGGGAGAGCAAGCAATTGAAGATAAGACACTGCATGCAACTGCCTCTTTTAATTCTGTGCAAGTAAGAAAATGAATCATCAGATAAGGCACTGCATGCAACTGCCTCTTTTAATTCTGTGCAAGTAAGAAAATGAATCATCAGATAAGCACTGCATACAACTGCCTCTTTTAATTCTGTGCAAGTAAGAAAATGAATCATCAGATAAGCACTGCATGCATTTTATTGGTGCCTCACAATGACATACTTGGTTTGATGAGCTTTCACTATCAGCTTAAAGGAACCACCTAGAATGATCATGTATCTGAAGAGCCATTTCAAAGATCACATATTCTTTCTTTTCTATAACCATCGTCATGGTAACAAAGCAAAGGATAAACATCAAGGGCGTCCCACAAACCGCCCAATGCATGGTGACGGACAATCGGCTGAAAGCTAGCTAGGTTGCCATACCTAAACTGCAATCGACGGAGGCCAAGCCGAAGTGTAAGCAGAAAATGATATGTGATGAATATGCCATCCGATATCCTGAGGCCTTGAAAGTCACTCCACCTACAAAACAACCTACAAGCTATTAAGGATGATCGACAATACTTACGTCAAAACATATGGTATAAAATAACAATTACTGAAAAAGGATAATTTTACCAACAAGGCAAAAGTCTACCTACTACATTGGCAAAAGTATTTATGGATGTTGTAGATCACCATGGAAACACAAGAAAAATAATATATATATATATATATATATATAATCAAAAAGAAAAACAAAAGTAATGTCTGAAAATCATTAATAAAGTTATACCAAACTTCAATATCAGCATCTAAACCATTACCTACTGAAGTCTGAGTATTTATAACCTCAATTAGAAATAATGAAATCGCTTACAGTCATACAGAAGCTACGCAACATGAAAGAATTAAGCCTTCACCATGAATTTGGTTGGTTTGTAACTGTATAATGAATGCCATACAGAATCTTACGGTAGAAGAAAAACATCTAAATTTCGTACAGAAATTAAACGATCCTAATCCAAGAATCTCATTCCATACCCTTCTTCAACCTGACCTGATATTTTTGTTATTTGTTCTTCAAAGAACAAATAGAATAAGATAATGAATAAAAATTATATAAATTAAGGATAATATGTCATTCCAACATGAAGAATAATTAACAGTTGATGAGCTGATCAACATGGGAGCAACTGGAAGGAAAATCTCAAGATACTAAACATACCGGTGCAGCTTAATAGATACAACTAAAATGGATAATAAAATTTTCAGCCCACCACCTAACCGAGTAAAAGAAAGCACAACTTAGTTATGTTGGCCACCTACCAAATTATGGTCTGAATTATTTTCAAGAGCTTCTCTTCAATTATAAAATGTCAAAAAACAAAAAAAAAACATGATCATAGGATTTAAGACATCGTGTCCTATATATACAAAATTTTTACACATATCAGCCTCGGTCTCCAAGATGTCTGCTGGAGACCGTAATTTTCTCGTACTTGAACAATAGTTGAAGCAAAAATGACAACTGGAAAAATAAAACAAGAGAAAAATCTGTTATGACTTGATCAATTAACAAAAATTGCCACATCCAAACTAATATATTATCTAGCACAATGTGCCAGTGACAGATTTAATAGTGGCTCAGTGCAGACTGCAATTAATTTGTCATAGCCAAATCCAAAGTGTTCTTGCAAATGATTCATTAGGTTAGATCCCAAATGGAATGGACTGCATAGAGAGAGTTCAGTAAATGTGGAGGCCAAATACACACATAACATAGTGATCCCTTTGCTCTAGCTAAATCACCCAACAGTCGCCTTAAAATATCACTTGTATTCCCAATTCTTTTTTATGCATAAAAATTTTAACGGACCTGTTGAATCATATTTAGAGTGATAACTTTGACCAAACACTTAAACACAAAATAAACCACACAAGTAATCAATCAGTGAGTTTATCAGGTCATAAACAAATTGACATGATTAACACAGTCAATGGATGGGTGGGGGTGGGTATTGAGTTCAGGTAATTGATATAAGTATTCCAAAATTAAGGCAGCTAATTGATACGACATATTTTGGCCCCCAAGATACGTCAGGTTAGAATCCATACTAAGGCACTGCTCAGCACGTCACACCTTGGGAATCCCGAGACGGCACCGTCCCCAAGACACGCTAAGTCATAATCCGTATTAAGGCACTGCTCGGCACGTCACGCCTCGGGAACCCTGAGACGGCGTCGCCCCCAAGACATGCCAAGTTAGAATCCATACTAAGGCACTGCTCGGCACATCCACCACGCCAACCCGCGTACGATCGACCCACGTATAGTAATATAAAGACCTTTGGCTAGTATCTGGCCAAAGGAGGTAAAAAAATCAATTGATCACTCGACTGACTTGCTCGTCGGAGGGGCCTCGTTGGGAATCACCCGACAAGGGCCATTTTTGCAGGAAAGCGGTCGCCCACGACCCACAAGCGTCTCGACAAAGGAGAGCAGCCAATCGGCCAGGATTCCGACCAACGCTAACCAGCACTTCTTCCCGAGGGTGTTGTCATACCCTTAAAAAATATCGATAATATTTAAAATTTTCATCACAAAACCAATCCAGGATCCAAGCTAACATTTGATGACATTGAAAAATATTCTATCAAATTTACATCTATAAAACCTATGCAGTTTATAACTATACAACACATCACTCGATGATTCATAAAATCCGATCCCAACTCACCAAATGAATAATCACAACATAAATTCACAAGTATGGGAGTCTATACAATCATAGAACCAACATTTACCACAAGTTTATATCATTACACGAATTAAACTTGACATTCCAGAATCATAAATACGAGAGATTCTTTAAACTTATATAAAATCCATAAGCTTAGATTCACCGTCAACATTTCATTAGATGCAGAGTGTGCTTATACTGTTGAATCTCGTATTTTGATGATGAAACTACTTGATATATGTTTATGATTTAATCTGCGTTTTGAGTGACGCAGGATGCTTCCATCAGGATGAGATAATTAAAGCAGGAAAATCATGTTGTGCCGAAGGAACATTTGACGTCGGGCCGGTGGATCGGTCGACGTATCGACAGAAGGCTTCGGGCCGTGGACTCGGGCATCGGGCCAAGAAGAGCGGGTATTGTGCCAAGGATATCGGAGTTGCGGAGTCGACTGGCCGATTGGGCAATAGGCTGCAGAAGAGGACGATGCGCCGAAGAATCGGACGAAGCGTCGAGGGACCAATGACATGTCGGACAACTTGGTTAATTGCTTAGGATTAATTGTCTCGATCGAAGTTTTGTTTTGTTGTGCAGGATTAACTACGATGAAAGATAGACAAGCAGCAGGAGTTGCGTCGGAGTCAAGTTCATGATCATGTTGGGAGTTCGAGAGTTCGACGGAAGTTCGGACGGTCGTCGGAGGTTCTGCGAGAACAGATCCGAGAAGTCCAGAAGCTTGCCAAGCGAAGCTCGTCGGAACTTGCCAAGTGGATCTTCGCAAAGTCCAGGAGTTTGCCGGAAGTCCGCAGGAGCATCACCGAGGGTTCATCGGATGATCGACGGAAGTTCACCGGAAACTCGCCGGAAGAAGCGATTGACGTACCGAAGCAAAGCTGCAGAAATTGTCTTAGATTTAATCGTAGTTAGCACGGTGATTAAGTTAGAAATGGGAGGTGATCCCATTAAATTAATCCCGGGGCAATTGGGCCCCTGAAGAACTCAAGTTGGGTCGAATGGTTCAACCCATTCGAACCCAAGTAGCTGTGGGAGGTGCAACCGCCCAGGCAGGGAGGTAGCACCGCCCAGGCTAAGTCTCCCAGCGAGACTGGGCGGTGCAACCGCCCAGGGCTCAGTCTCCAAGCGAGACTGGGCGGTGCAACCTCCTCTGTCAAGAGGTAGCACCGCCAGAGCTCAAGTTCCGAGCTCTGCCAAGAGGTGCAACCACCGAGCTCGGTCTTCGAGCTCTGGCAGAGAGGTGCAACCTCTTTGGACAGGTGATGCATCGCCTGAGCTCGGTCTTCGAGCTCTGGCAGAAAGGTGCAACCACCCCTGACAGAGAGGTGCATCCGCCTGAGCTCAGTCTTCGAGCTCTGCCAGGCGGTGCAACCTCTCCAGTCAAGAGGTGCAACCGCCTGATCCCGGAATTCCGGGATTTGATGGTTTTGAGCTCGAATTTTGAATTGGGTTGGGGCCTATAAATACCCCACCCATTCAGCACTGAAAAGAGATCCACACCGAATTCTTGATCTTTTCAGTGATTCTAAGAGCTCAAATTTGTGTAAAGTCCTAAAGTTCTCCTCCTTCTGTTCTTTAAGTCTTGAGTTGTAAAGAGAGGAGAGAAAGGATCTGTAAAGGTTGTCTCCTAAGCCTGTCAAAAGGAGAGAAACTGTAAAAGGGCAGTTAGCCTTCGCCCATTGAAGGAAGGCAGCTAGTTGACGTCGGTGACCTCGTCGGAGGAGGAAGCCAAAAGTGGAGTAGGTCAAGACTGACCGAACCACTCTAAATCTCTGGTTTGCTTTTACCTTGAGCACTTTATCATTACTGCAAACCTCCTACATTGCTACTGCCCTCTGCGCCTTTACGAACGAGTTTCTAAGCTCTGATCTTTCAGAATCTGCATTCAAACGTAAATCGTGTTTTCGTACGATCTTCACACTGCAGTTTATGCTTACATTCGGATTCCATTTATAACTGCAAATTGCTTTCTACGTAAAACGCTTTTCAAGGTTCAAAACTGCTTTTAGACGCAAAACTACATTTAGACGTAAAATTACGTTTAGACGTAAAACTGCGTTTAGACGCAAAACTGCGTTTAGACGTAAAACTGCGTTTAGACGTAAAACTGCGTTTAGACGCAAAACTGCGTTTAGACGCAAAATTGCGTTTAGACGTAAAACTGCGTTTAGACGTAAAACTGCGTTTTGACGTAAAACTGCGTTTGGACGTAAAACTGAGTTTAGACGCAAACTGCGCTTAGACGCAAACTGTGCTTAGACGCAAACTGCGCTTAGATGCAAACTGTGTTTAGACGCAAACTGCGCTTAGACGCAAACTGCGCTTAGACGCAAAACTGCGCTTAGACGCAAACTGCACTGTGATTCTGCTTTTATATTGAAATCATTTTTTATCGGACGAACGCAGCTTTAGCTTTTAAATTGCTGTAAGATTTCCGCTGCAATAATTCACCCCCCCCCCTCTTAGTGCTCTCGATCCTAACAATTGGTATCAGAGCGGGGTATTTCTCATTTCGGATTTACACCCGAGAGAAATGACTTTTCAAGAAGGCTGTTCGGTCTTTCGTCCACCGTTCTTTAACGGATTGGACTACACTTATTGGAAAACTCGAATGAGAGTTTTCTTAATTTCTCTAAATCTGGATTTATGGAATATAGTTGAAAACGGTTTTCAATTTCCCTCTAAACCGATGAACGAATGGTCGGTTTTAGAGAAGAAGTATTTTTCTTTAAACGCAAAGGCTATGAATGCCTTATTTTGCGCTTTGGACAAAAATGAGTTCAATCGGGTTTCTTTGTGCGAAACGGCTTTCGATATTTGGCGCACTCTTGAAATCACACACGAGGGAACTAGTAGAGTCAAAGACTCGAAAGTTAATATTTTACTGCATGATTTCGAGCTTTTTCATATGAAACCAAGCGAAACCGTTGTCGACATGTTCACCCGTTTTACGGATGTCGTCAATGGTTTAAAATCACTTGGTAAAAGCTTTTCGGATTTTGAACTCGTTAACAAAGTTTTGCGCTCACTTTCTAAAACTTGGGATTCAAAAGTAACTACTATTCAAGAATCGAAAAACTTGAACCAATTTCCACTTGAAGAACTAATTGGTTCATTGATCACATATGAAATGACGTGCAATGCACGTGAAGAACTTGAGAACCACCTTCCAAAGAACAGGAAGGATTTGGGACATAGAACATTTGAAGACCACTCGAGCATAAGCTCAAGTGATGGTGAACTTAAACTACAAATGATATATTTTCTTTGGTTTATTTTGAAATTACTTGATGCTTTCATGATATATTTTCTTTTTTAGTATAGAATTAATTTTCTTGAAAATTACATGTTTAAAAATAAAAATACAAAAATTATGATCATGCTGTTAATTTCGAAAATAATATTGCATATTTTATGATAAACAAACAAAATGATTTTGATCATGGTTAAGAAGTAATAATGCGTATCATGTTTGATTAACATTGTTGAATGAAATCACGTTTGATTTAAAGTAATGCATAAAGATGTAATATGAAATGGTTATTAACAATTTTATGCATGTGATTTTAAGTTATCCATGATCATGAGCTTGTTTGATCTTCTTGACTTAATTTCAAGATCTATAGCAAAAATCATGTTTGAATATATGAAAGTGTTAATTTCATTTTCGGATTCACTTAACAATTGGTATCCTAATAATCGGATTTTCTCATACACTTATGAAAAATAAGTTTCTAAAATGGTGATATGATATCATGCATGTAATACTTCAAGTTATGATAATGATGCATTCAATGATAAAATATTCATGATGAAAAATTGTCTTGACATTCATAACTTGATTATCCATCATTTGTCATGATTTTGAAATCGTTCTAAAAGGAAAAGAGAACTACAAAACTGTATTCTCTCTTTCATTTTTACAATGACAAAGGGGGAGATAGCTAGCTTGTACAAGTCAAGAAGATGCAAAAACTTGATTGCTAGCTTACCTATTTTAAGAAGCAAAGATTGCTAACTTGCTTATTTCAAGAAGAAAAATTGTCTTCTTGAACATCACTATCTTGAATATCTCAAGAAGCAAAACTTGCAATTTGCACATTGCAATAGGAAGCAAGAATCATGAGCTTACACAAGAAATTTATCTTGCATTTGCTTTCGAAATCTTTGCTAGCTTATATATTGTGAAACTTGTATATCATAAAAATTGTTAGCTTGTTGGTCTAAAGAGAAGCAAAAAGTTGCTATCTCAAAAGAAACAAATGTGCTATCTTGCCTATCTCAAGAGGCAAAAATGCTAACTTGCGCATCTAGCAAAGTGAGCAAAATTTTCAAGAAGCAAGAGTTGCCTTCTTGAACATCTCTAATTTGCTAGCTTGCATGATATAGAACTTGCTATCTTGAACATTACCAAAAGTGCTATCTTATATGTTATAAAACTTGAATATCTAAAACTTGATAGCATGAATGTTCTAAGCATGATGTAACACTTGCTAAATCTTCTAGCTCCAAGATTGCATGATGATAAAACTTGATATTATGATTTTCATGCAAAGAGTTGAACCAATATCACACACAAACACTTGATTGTGATACTTCTCCTTTTTGTTGATGACAAAGGGGGAGAAGTATGTTGATGAAAGTATGTTGATGACATGACATGTGATGCATAAGTTTATGCATATGTTCATGTTGACGTATTGCAAGTATTCATGATGAATATTGCAATGACTTGAATTCAGTTTGAATTCAAGGTTCTATCAATATGGCATATTGATAGGGGGAGTTTGTTTAAACTCCGGGAGTTAAGTTTAACTCCGTCATCAAGTGGTTGTCATCATCAAAAAGGGGGAGATTGTTGAATCTCGTATTTTGATGATGAAACTACTTGATATATGTTTATGATTTAATCTGCATTTTGAGTGACGCAGGATGCTTCCATCAGGATGAGACAATTAAAGCAGGAAAATCATGTTGTGCCGAAGGAACATTGGACGTCGGGCCGGTGGATCGGTCGACGTATCGACAGAAGGCTTCGGGCCGTGGACTCGGGCATCGGGCCAAGAAGAGCGGGTATTGTGCCAAGGATATCGGAGTTGCGGAGTCGACTGGCCGATTGGGCAATAGGCTGCAGAAGAGGACGATGCGCCGAAGAATCGGACGAAGCGTCGAGGGACCAATGACATGTCGGACAACTTGGTTAATTGCTTAGGATTAATTGTCTCGATCGAAGTTTTGTTTTGTTGTGCAGGATTAACTACGATGAAAGATAGACAAGCAGCAGGAGTTGCGTCGGAGTCAAGTTCATGATCACGTTGGGAGTTCGAGAGTTCGACGGAAGTTCGGACGGTCGTCGGAGGTTCTGCGAGAACAGATCCGAGAAGTCCAGAAGCTTGCCAAGCGAAGCTCGTCGGAACTTGCCAAGTGGATCTTCGCAAAGTCCAGGAGTTTGCTGGAAGTCCACAGGAGCATCACCGAGGGTTCATCAGATGATCGACGAAAGTTCACCGGAAACTCGCCGGAAGAAGCGATTGACGTACCGAAGCAAAGCTGCAGAAATTGTCTTAGATTTAATCGTAGTTAGCACGGTGATTAAGTTAGAAATGGGAGGTGATCCCATTAGCTTAATCCCGGGGCAATTGGGCCCCTGAAGAACTCAAGTTGGGTCGAATGGTTCAACCCATTCGAACCCAAGTAGCTGTGGGAGGTGCAACCGCCCAGGCAGGGAGGTAGCACCGCCCAGGCTAAGTCTCCCAGCGAGACTGGGCGGTGCAACCGCTCCAGCCAGGTAGTGCAACCGCCCAGGGCTCAGTCTCCAAGCGAGACTGGGCGGTGCAACCTCCTCTGTCAAGAGGTAGCACCGCCAGAGCTCAAGTTCCGAGCTCTGCCAAGAGGTGCAACCACCGAGCTCGGTCTTCGAGCTCTAGCAGAGAGGTGCAACCTCATTGGACAGGTGATGCATCGCCTGAGCTCGGTCTTCGAGCTCTGGCAGAAAGGTGCAACCACCCCTGACAGAGAGGTGCATCCGCCTGAGCTCAGTCTTCGAGCTCTGCCAGGCGGTGCAACCTCTCCAGTCAAGAGGTGCAACCGCCTGATCCCGGAATTCCGGGATTTGATGGTTTTGAGCTCGAATTTTGAATTGGGTTGGGGCCTATAAATACCCCACCCATTCAGCACTGAAAAGAGATCCACACCGAATTCTTGATCTTTTCAGTGATTCTAAGAGCTCAAATTTGTGTAAAGTCCTAAAGTTCTCCTCCTTCTGTTCTTTAAGTCTTGAGTTGTAAAGAGAGGAGAGAAAGGATCTGTAAAGGTTGTCTCCTAAGCCTGTCAAAAGGAGAGAAACTGTAAAAGGGCAGTTAGCCTTCGCCCATTGAAGGAAGGCAGCTAGTTGACGTCGGTGACCTCGTCGGAGGAGGAAGCCAAAAGTGGAGTAGGTCAAGACTGACCGAACCACTCTAAATCTCTGGTTTGCTTTTACCTTGAGCACTTTATCATTACTGCAAACCTCCTACATTGCTACTGCCCTCTGCGCCTTTACGAACGAGTTTCTAAGCTCTGATCTTTCAGAATCTGCATTCAAACGTAAATCGTGTTTTCGTACGATCTTCACACTGCAGTTTACGCTTACATTCGGATTCCATTTATAACTGCAAATTGCTTTCTACGTAAAACGCTTTTCAAGGTTCAAAACTGCTTTTAGACGCAAAACTACATTTAGACGTAAAATTACGTTTAGACATAAAACTGCGTTTAGACGCAAAACTGCGTTTAGACGTAAAACTGCGTTTAGACGTAAAACTGCGTTTAGACGTAAAACTGCGTTTAGACGCAAAACTGCGTTTAGACGTAAAACTGCGTTTAGATGTAAAACTGCGTTTTGACGTAAAACTGCGTTTGGACGTAAAACTGAGTTTAGACGCAAACTGCGCTTAGACGCAAATTGCGCTTAGACGCAAACTGTGCTTAGACGCAAACTGCGCTTAGACGCAAACTGTGTTTAGACGCAAACTGCGCTTAGACGCAAAACTGCGCTTAGACGCAAACTGCACTGTGATTCTGCTTTTATATCGAAATCATTTTTTATCGGACGAACGCAGCTTTAGCTTTTAAATTGATGTAAGATTTCCGCTGCACTAATTCACCCCCCCCCCTCTTAGTGCTCTCGATCCTAACATATACAACAAAAACATATATACTAATAAAGATCTAACCAAAATCTTCTAGCTTTCCACTATCTCAGCCCAATTTTAACATTTAAGTAAGCGACAAGCTATCCTGAAAAATTTATATAGCAACAAAGTGAGTATATAAAACTCAGCAAGTGACTAACAAATCTATGGCAAAAGAGGACAATTTCCAAACAAATAAGGTTTCAAAATACAAGACAGAATATAAAGAATTTATAGACGTAATCTCACTAGGTGCAAAATCACAAATGTCATTTCAATCAAACATATTTGGTTCATAATCGATGGAGCATAGAATAATTGGAGCATATTAATAACCAATGAAATGTTTTGGAGCTTATCGATGACGTATGAAAGGTTTCTGAGCATATCAATGATAAATAGGACATTCCAGAATATATCAATAGCATATGAAATATTTCAAACCATATCAATGGTGTACGAACATCTCGGAGCATATCAAAGAATGATACGAAATAGAAGCTGAAACGTCGTATTTGACATTGCATTTATATCTTTCTTATCCAAAGCGCATACAGAAATACATAACCAAAGCTCTAGATATCATATCAAATATACAGAAGGTGTGGGACCATACACAGAATGTGATTTATCCATTTTTGAATGACCATCAGACAGAAGTCTCCCACATTTGGGAGCTCCATCCACCCATGTCTAGGTAAAGTCAGAGGGGGCCGGCAGAGCATCGTAGGCTCTATGTATAACTCTCTTTACCATTTCTGACAAAAGTTCACATTATCTCATAACACCATAGTACAAAAGGGCAGTATGAACAATAAATAGTACATATTGGAAGCACACGCAGAACAACAAAACGTACATATGCCTTTACAAGTCAATACAATGCAAGCAATAATCTTTCACAAACATATTCAGATTTGACAGGAAATGAAAGCAAGAGTACACACGGATTCCAAGCAATCATATATAGCTCAATTCAAATAAGAAGGTTAGATAAATTCTATATCCAAAGGAATAAAACTAGAATAGGCACCTATCGAAAGCAAATACGGAACAATGGGATATACATGTGCCTATATGAGTCAATACGATATAGCATAAACGTTACACAATATGTTTCAAGAATATAAAAAACTTACAGACAAGAGCAAACCAGAATTCAAGCATTAATATAAACCTCAATTGAGTGAAGGAAACTGAATGAAATCTATTTCCAAACGAATAAAAACAAAATATGCGAAATCGACCAAAGCTCGATTTCTGACAGAGTTCGAGAAGCACATTTAACAAATACTTTAGATTGTTAATTATACTCCAATACCCTTAAAAAAGCTATTTTCAAAAGATATATCAATCTATTTTCTAATGAAATAAGTTTTGTATGAATCAAGGTTTCTAACAAGGAGTTACCATTGATTTAGTAACTAATGGTCGAAAATAAAATCACTGTTTTGTAGAATTCATAGGGTCAGATTCAATAGATAACAAGATAGGCATTTGAATTCCAAAATTTTCAATCTATATATCAAAAGAAAGATCTACAAGTCTAGTTTCAAATGAAGTCAGTTTGGTACAAATAGAATTTCCAACAGGGATTTATAGGCATTTTAGATTCAAAAGATTAAAAATTTCGATCCTTGTTTTATAGCATCTATAGGCTCATTTGAAATAGAAGTTTGGGTAAGTATTCGGTGTCCAAAATTTTCAATATCAGTGTTAAAAGAAAGGTATAAGAGTCTAATTTTAAATGAATAAGGTCTTGCATAAATCCATGAGTAGTGCTAAAAATTATAGCTGAAACAATCTATAAGGGTCAGTTTACCGAAAAATTTCAGATCCATGGTTTTGTATCTAACAAGAGAAATATCAGGTTCTAAGTAGAAATCTTTCAGATTATTCAAAATTAATATAAGAACAGAGACTAATATTTTTATAAGATGAGATTAGAATACTTACCTTTGAGAATTATGACTCTAAATGGGAAGATTTGAGCAAAGAAAACCCTAAAGCCCCAAATTTCTCTTCTTCTTCTTCCCCTTTTTTTTTCTTCTTCTTTCACTCTTCCTCTATTATTCCATGTAGCTGCCTTCTCTGGTTTCTTCAGAATGAAGGCAGAGAGGCTTAAGCGGTGGGATATGTAATTTTATGTATTTTGTAATTTAATCCTTGTATTATTATATTTATGATTAGGTCCTCAGGATTTACATATAGGTCCTTAGATTTTTTTTTTCTCTTTGAACAGATCCCCAATTCTTATGAATAAGTTCTCAGATTTATACTTTGGCTCTTTTATCAAATTTAAAATAGATTTTTACATTATAACTAAAAATTTATACGAAAATTTAGAAATGAGGGATGTTACAAGTGCGACCACCTCACGAAGACGAGCTGCCAACCACCCGAGGATCGTCATCTAATGCACGAAGGAGAGCAGTGAGTCAGCCCAGATCCTGACTAACGCCAATCAGCACCCCTTCCCGAGGGCGTGGCCACCTCACAAAGACAAGTTGCCAACCACCCCGGAGAAGGAGAGACGCAGCTTAGCATACATGGCGCCAAGATCGACACACCAAGGAACGCTGATCAACACCCCATTGCGAGGGCCCGATCAATCTCGGCATCCAGCTCAGCCGACAGAAGACTCCCAACATCGACCTATGGACTAGGTCGTGCTGACTCACTAGCCACGACACATTTGTTCACTAACACTAATAATCTAGATTAAAATATTCAATGTATTATTTTCAACTAAATGTGCCACAACATGTTTGTCTCTTATAAATAGGTCAAATATCATCATTACTTGATTAATTAGATTGTATGTAACGAGTTCAGGTTGTTTAAGGAGGTTAAAAGGGTTGGCTCTGGTTATATTTGCATTGGGTTGTTTGGGGCGGTTTAAATTTCCACATGATTATATAATAGGTTGGATTTGGGAAGAGAGCTTTGTTCTGACACACACATCATGCAGTGGCAATGAGCTCAGCGTTGCGGGAGGCGAGGAACCGAATCTTCCTCCACTCGCGGGCGTAACGCCTAGTGAGCTCAGCATCGCCCAGTGGCTTCAACAACTCCTATAAATGGAGCTTCGAGGAATAGGGGAAGGGGAGGAAGACGTGAGAGAGTTCCCACTTCTCCGATGCTGAATCCGACCAAAGTGACTGCCTCATCCTAGTCTCCAACGACAAAGTGTTAGTCATAGGTGCCCAGCAAGCCAATCACGTGAGTGATGGCACATGTGACTTGATACAAAATCTTTTTGCTTATTATATTTTGGCGTATATCACTTTATAACTATTGCATAAATGCATATATATATTGTGATGTCCTTGGATTTGTGCAATGGGAATCGGATCGTGATGAGATCACGATAATGAGATCGATTCACCTTTAAACACATATCCTAAATAATCCTGGTCATAGATTACTCGAGAGG
Source organism: Musa acuminata AAA Group (assembly GCF_036884655.1). Lineage (NCBI taxonomy): Eukaryota > Viridiplantae > Streptophyta > Magnoliopsida > Zingiberales > Musaceae > Musa > Musa acuminata. Next base: position 20,127,924 of record NC_088351.1, on the reverse strand, counting down.
GACATCGTGATAACCGGATAGACTGGTGTGCTGTATACCCGTCCATATGATGGATGCAGCTGGTCTCATAGCTGCTCGTGTAGGGACACTAGGGATACAGTACAGGTGCTCATTGGAGAATGAGTTCACTGATTGATCTGCTTACGGAATGCTGGATGGTTGATGATGCCTTATTGTCAGACAGCGATTCCGTAGTCCTAGTGGTGTATCTGGTCCTTAGACTTGAGACACCAAGGATGTCCTGTATGAGTGCTCCATTCTTTGATACCAGACTTATAGGTTTGGCTATCCCAGATCTAGTACAGCTGGTCATTGGGAGTGGTAGTCGACCTTACGAGGGCTATTGAGTGTCGATAGAGGATCATCCACTCTCGGCGTCATGAGAGGAATATCTCATGTGTTCTTGCTCAGACAAATCCCTGGCCAGGGTCATTCGGGTTGAGAGAGAAAGAGTTCTCCGGGAGAATCCGATTAGAGCGAGACTAGAGTAGAAACCGTATGGGTCTAACAGCACCATGCTAGATATACGGTCTCTGGGATATTAGATGGATTAGGGACTATAGGTACATGGTAACTGAGGACAGACAGGTCCAATGGATTGGATTCCCCTGTATCGTCTGGGGACTACGGCATAGTCGCCTAGTACGTCCGTAGTTGATGAGTTAAGTGAATTATTACAGAGATAATAATTCACTGAGTTAAAAGGAGTTCTGACAGGTATGACTCACAGCCAGCTCGATATTGGGCCTAGAGGGTCACACACATATGGTAGGCATTGCGATGAGTAGAGGTTCGGATATGAGATATCCGACGGAGCCCTTGTCTTATTGGATGCAGATCCAATACCCACTAGGGAAGGACCCATTAGGGTTTGACACGGGATCTCTATAAATAGGAGGGATTCACAGCCTCATAGGCTAGAGTCTTTGCTTGCCCTCCTATTCTCCTCTCCCTCTCCACCTTAGAGTAGGCCTGGAGTTTTGAGGAGTGTCGTCGCAACCCTGCTGTGTGGATAACCGCTAGAGAGGAGGACGCTTGACCTCCTTCACCCTCTCCTAAGGATCTGCAAGGAAACAGGGATATACGATCTCCCTAGGTAACACAATCTATACGCAGTTTCATGTTTCATGGATTTTTGCGTACCAATCTTTGCACGACGACGAACATCTCTTTGGAAATCAGGGATTTTGTTTTCTTGCTCTTCCGCTACACATGTGATGTCGCCCCCATGATTTCCCAACAGTGGTATCAGAGCCAGGTTGTTCGTGCGAATGATTGGTTTTGAACTGCGTGTGTTGTGTTTAGGAAGAATTTTGACGTCAAAATCGTTGACGCAAAAGCGAGAAAGGGCTGCAACAGTTGATGCCCTCGATCTGCGTGCGTGAAGCGCAGCCGAAGGCGGGCAGCACAGGGGCTGCGTCTGCAGTAGCCGGCCGACGGCCTGCTTGCAGCAGCCTTGCTGCCGGCGGGGCTAGCAGCCCACGGGCAGAGGCGCCTGCTGCCGCTGCTCCCGCGGCGTCTGCTGCCGCAGGGCAGCGACGCCTGCCACCGCTGTTCCCGCGGCGTTTGCCGCCGCAGGGCAGCGACGCCTGCCACCGCTGCTCCCGCGGCGTCTGCCGCCGCTGCTCTTGCGGCGTTTGCCGCCGCATGGCAGCGACGCCTGCCGCCGCTGCTCCCGCGGCGTCTGCCGCCGCAGGGCAACGACGCCTGCCGCCGCTGCTCCCGCGGCGTCTGCCGCCGCAGGGCAACGACGCCTGCCGCCGCTGCTCCCGCGGCGTCTGCCGCCGCAGGGCAACGACGCCTGCCGCCGCTGCTCCCGCGGCGTCTGCCGCCGCAGGGCAACGACGCCTGCCGCCGCTGCTCCCGCGGGCGAAACCCCCCCACAGGGGCGGCCGCCCGGCGGTACAGCACCATCTGCGGAGGCAGCGGCGCCCGAAGGGGGCACCCACCCGCAGCGGCAGCGCCGCCAGCGGGCGTGCCGCCTGCAAGCGAGGGCAGTGCCCTCGCCCCGCGCACAGGCCGCCGCCAGCAGGGTGGCGGCGGCGGCGGCAGCAGCAAAGGATAGTAGGGCATTAGGGTTTTCTGGGAAAAAGACAGTTTTACCCCTCAGAATTTGAGAAATTCCAGTTTCTGTCTTTTGTCCAAATTATGAAAATACCCTTAGGAATTGAGAAATTCCCTACATGTCCCTGATTTCAGAAAAATATTAATTAATGAAAAGGTTTAGTTGATTATTATTTTTATTATTATCTAGTAGTTCTACATGATGATGATTATTTATACATGTGATGTATGATGTGTGGACGGATGATCATGGACCGTGTGATATGTGTACTTGTGATTATTATTATTGAGGTTTGCGAACCTCCATTATATTTCTCGTTTATTGTCGGGCCTGCGTGCCTATGATTAAGTTGTAATCACATGAGGAGGCGCAGTGGGAGCGTGGATGCGATAGCGGGACTCACGAGACGGACGATCGTGATGCATGGAGATGCAACAAGATGTCGACGGAATCGACGAGGATGAGATGGACGATCACAGGGCATGGAGATGCACCGTTGCACACATAGATCTTGATGTGAGTGATTAGGCCTACTGGCTCGGGCCTAATCATATTAGATTGTGGTCCATGGTCATCTGGTGTGATTTATTATACACATACTAGATAAGTATATATATTTGCATGCGATGTAGATATATATTAAATATGTATATGTGTGACATGTCATATTAGGAGACCAAATCTTAGAAACATCTCTCGATAATATTAAGTCGGTAAACGTGAGGCAATTAGATTGACCCACGTGGCCTTCCATCGTTATAAGTAGGAACCGATTCCCGGTGTAGGTTGAGTTGGTCGAGTCCCTCGAGACTCACCTATATCGCGAATCGCTATCTTGCTTACGACATAGAGATGTCACCGGTGACCTGAGGGCATGGTATACTTGGTCGAGTCCCTCGAGGGTATATCATCAAATCAGACTCATCTTGTAACGAAGGTGTTGACTTAACCGAGCATCATGGTTGGTCGAGTCCCTCGAGGCCATGGTGATTCGGAGGCCGAACAGGACGAGAATCACAAGGAGTTGTGATCGGCAAGAGTTGCCTACCTTTTAGGCTTAGTGTGATTGGTCGAGTCCCTCGAGGTTACACTAAGACGCTGATTGGATCCTGATCCCCACTAGAAGTCTGCCGGAGACTTCCGTTTCACGTGCTGATGGTGTCGCGTGACTCGTTAGTAAAATAGTGGGAGCATATTAAGATAGAAGTCCATATCTTGATAGTTTATTTCTTGTAAAATCTGCATGTTATTCATTTCTACTATATCTTTATTTTCAGAAAATGTCGCTTTTAAATCCCTTACGTGGCATACTTGATGTCAACCGCCTTACTGGTCCAAATTATACGGATTGGCTCCGTAACTTGAGAATTGTTCTCACAGTGGAGAAAATCGTGTATGTCCTTGATACAGTGATGCCTACGCCCGAAGAAGGGGCAAGCGAGGATGAGATCACTCGCTACGTGAAGTACAATAATGACTTCACTCTTGCTCAGTGCTACATGTTGGGCTCTATGACTCCTGAGTTACAGAGACAACATGAAAAGATGGATGCCAGATCCATTCTCCTACATGTCCGCAAATTGTTTGAGGAATAGGAAAGGACTCAGCGATATGAGATATCCAAGAGCCTCTTCCGCGTTAGGATGACTGAGGGGACACCGGTTCAGAACCATGTCCTAAAGATGGTTGAGTGGATAGAGAAACTCACAGGTCTAGGAATGGTCCTAGAGGATAACTTGTGTGTGGACATTGTACTTCAGTCCCTATCAGATTCCTTTTCATAGTTCATAATGGATTTTAATATGAACAAGCTTGAGGTGACTCTCTCAGAGCTCCTCAATATGTTGAGGGAGGTAGAGAGTACTATTAAGAAAGAGAAGCCAGTTCTCTATACTGGTGAGACCAGAAAGAAAAGGAAAGCAGAAAGGTCCCTTAAGAAGGGAAAGGGCAAGGGCAGACTAGGTAAAGCAAAGGTTGCTAAGAAAGACCTAGCAAAGGACAAAGGCCAGTGCTTCCACTGTGGTAAAGATGGGCACTGGAAGAGGAACCGCAAAGAGTACCTTGCAGAAAGGGCGAAACAAGAAGCTTGGTGAAGCTTCAAGTACATTCATGATCAATCTCCAATTGTTAGATTTTTGTGATAGTGCATTGGTATTGGATACCAATATTGCTTATCACATCTACAATTTATTGTAAATTCTAGCAAAGCTAAGGGGAGATTGATGAGAGGAATATTGCATAAAGGTTTGTTTATGCAAGACACTACTCCACATATCATGAATGTAAGTGTCTAAGAGGAAACGAGATGAGGTGAATAGTGCATACCTATGGCATTGTAGGCTAGGTCACATCCATGAAAGAAGGATTCAAAAGTTGCTAAATGATGGATATCTAGATCCATTCGACTACGTGTCATATATAACTTGTGAACCTTGCATTCGTGGAAAATTGACCAACTCTCAATTTAGTGGAACTGGAGAGAGAGCCACTGAGTTGTTGGAACTCATACATAGTGATGTATGTGGACCCATGTCAACTCATGCCATTGGAGGTTACTCCTACTTCATTACATTTACTGATGATTTCTCAAGGTATGGATATGTGTACTTAATGAAGTACAAGTCCGAGGCCTTTGAGAAATTCAGAGAGTATAAGAATGAGGTGGAGAACCAGACTGGAAAGAGTATCAAAACTCTTCGATCAGATCGAGGAGGTGAATACTTAAGTACAGAGTTTACTCAGTTCCTCAAGGATCATGGGATATTATCCCAATGGACACCTCCTTATACACCTCAGCTCAATGGTGTCTCTGAAAGGAGAAATCGTACTTTATTAGATATGGTACGGTACATGATGAGTTTCGCTAACCTACCCATCTCATTCTGGGGATGTGCCCTAGAAACCGCAGCTTACCTTCTGAACAGAATTCCAACTAAGTCGGTAGTGTCTACACCATATGAGATATGGAAAGGGAAGAAGCCTGATCTTAAGGTTGTGAAGATTTGGGGCTGCCCTGCCCATGTTAGAAGACACAACCCCGATAAGTTAGAATCAAGGACAGAGCGATGCAAATTTGTGGGATACCCCAAGGAAACTTGTGGGTATTATTTCTATCATCTCGAGGACCAAAAGGTCTTTGTAGCTAAGAGAACAGTGTTCCTTGAGAAGGAACACATTCTTGACGGAGACAGTGGGAGAATGATAGAATTGAGCGAGGTTGGAGAACCAAGCTCAAGCACCACTCTACAGCCCGAGTCTGTTCAGGTACCTAATACACAAGTATCAACTTTACGCAGGTCTGATAGAGTATCCCATCCTCCTGAGAGATATGTGGGACATATTAGAGCAGAGGATGTAGAGGATATTGATCCTCAGACCTACGAGGAGGCTATTATGAGTATAGACTCCGGGAAGTGGAAAGAAGCCATGAATTCTGAGATGGATTCTATGTATTCCAATAAGGTTTGTAACCTAGTTGATGCACCCGAAGGTATTGTACCCATCGGTTGCAAGTGGATCTTTAAGAAAAAGATCGGAGTAGATGGAAAGGTAGAGACCTATAAAGCAAGGCCAGTGGCTAAGGGGTATCGTCAAAGGCAAGGTGTTGACTACGACGAAACTTTCTCACCCGTAGCAATGCTAAAATCCATCAAAATTCTATTGGCTATTGCAGCACACTATGATTATGAGATCTGGTAGATGGATGTGAAAACTGCATTCCTCAACGGGAACCTCGAGGAGGAGGTGTATATGATGCAACCTGAGGGATTCGTGTCCAAGAACTGCCCAGATAAGGTGTGTAGGTTGCTTAGATCCATTTATGGACTAAAGCAAGCTTCCCGAAGTTGGAACATAAGATTTGATGAGGCAATCAGATCTTATAACTTCGCTAAGAACGAAGATGAGCCTTGTGTATACAGAAAGGTAAGTGGGAGCGCTATCACCTTTTTGGTGTTATATGTGGATGACATCCTCATCATTGGCAATGACGTAGGAATGCTATCCACAGTAAAGACTTGGTTATCTAGACACTTCTCCATAAAGGACTTAGGGGAAGCATCCTATATCTTGGGGATTAGAATCTATAGAGATAGATCCAAGAGGATGCTTGGCTTGTCCCAGTCCAGGTACATAGAAACCATTATCAAAAGGTTTGGCATGGAAAATTTCAAGAGAGGTCTCATACCGATGAGACAAGGGATATCGCTTTCTACGAGTATGTCCCCAAAGACTCCAGAAGAAAGGGCGAACATGGATATGATACCTTATGCCTCAGCAATAAGGTCTATCATGTATGCCATGCTATGTACTAGGCCTGATATAGTGCATGCTCTGAGTGTCACGAGCAGGTATCAGGCGGATCCAGGCTTGGAGCACTGGAAAGTAGTAAAGTGTATCCTTAAGTACTTGAGAAGGGCTAAGGATCTTTTACTAGTATATGGAGGTAATAGCCTTAAGGTTGAAGGCTTCACTGACTCAAGTTTTCAGTCTGATGTCGATGATAGCAAGTCGAATTCAGGGTATGTATACACCTTGAATGGAGGAGCAATGTGATGGAAGAGTTCCAAGCAAGATACCACTACTGACTCGACCACAGAGGCGGAGTACATTGCTCCTCCACAGGAGCAGATGCAGCAAAAGAGGGAGTCTGGGTGAAGATGTTCATCACAGATTTGGGAGTCGTTCCGAATAGCGAGAAGTCGACTTCCTTATATTGCGACAACAACGAGGCGATTACTCAAATAAGGGAACCCAAGTCTCATCAGAAGTGTTCTGAGGTGGTTCCAACTTATCAGAGAGATCGTAACCCAAGGATATGTAGTAGTTGAAAGAGTTCCATCCGAAGATAACATTGCAGATCCACTGACAAAGCCGTTGTCTCATTTTGTCTTTGAGCGTCACAGGGGTCTGATGGGGATCAGACACATAGGTAATTGGCTTTAGGTCAAGTGGGAGATTGTTAGTCATAGGTGCCCAGCAAGCCAATCACGTGAGTGATGGCACATATGACTTGATACAGAATCTTTTTGCTTATTATATTTTGGCGTATATCACTTTATAACTATTGCATAAATGCATATATATATTGTGATGTCCTTGGATTTGTGCAATGGGAATCGGATCATGATGAGATCACGATAATGAGATCGATTCACCTTTAAACACATATCCTAAATAATCCCGGTCATAGGTTACTCGAGAGGGACATCGTGATAACCGGATAGACTGGTGTGCTGTATACCCGTCCATATGATGGATGCAGCTGGTCTCATAGCTGCTCGTGTAGGGACACTAGGGATACAGTACAAGTGCTCATTGGAGAATGAGTTCACTGATTGATCCGCTTACGGAATGCTGGATGGTTGATGATGCCTTATTGTCAGACAGCGATTCCGTAGTCCTAGTGGTGTATCTGGTCCTTAGACTTGAGACACCAAGGATGTCCTGTATGAGTGCTCCACTCTTTGATACCAAACTTATAGGTTTGGCTGTCCCAGATCTAGTACAGCTGGTCATTGGGAGTGGTAGTCGACCTTACGAGGGCTATTGAGTGTCGACAGAGGATCATCCACTCTCGGCGTCATGAGAGGAATATCTCATGTGTTCTTGCTCAGACAAATCCCTGGCCAGGGTCATTCGGGTTGAGAGAGAAATAGTTCTTCGGGAGAATCCGATTAGAGCGAGACTAGAGTAGAAACCGTATTGGTCTGACTGCACCATGCTCGATATACGGTCTCTGGGATATTAGATGGATGAGGGACTATAGGTACATGGTAACTGAGGACAGACAAGTCCAATGGATTGGATTCCCATGTATCGTCTGGGGACTATGGCGTAGTGGCCTAGTACGTCCGTAGTCGATGAGTCGAGTGAATTATTACAGAGATAATAATTCACTGAGTTAGAAGGAGTTCTGACAGGTTTGACTCACGGCCAACTCGATATTGGGCCTAGAGGGTAACACACATATGGTAGGCATTGCGATGAGTAGAGGTTCGGATATGAGATATCCGACGGAGCCCTTGTCTTATTGGATGCAAATCCAATACCCACTAGAGAAGGACCCATTAGGGTTTGACACGGGATCTCTATAAATAGGAGGGATTCACAGCCTCATAGGCTAGAGTCTTTGCTTGCCCTCCTATTCTCCTCTCCCTCTCCACCTTAGAGTAGGCCTGGAGTTTTGAGGAGCGTCGTTGCAACCCTGCTGTGTGGATCACCGCTAGAGAGGAGGACGCTTGACCTCCTTTACCCTCTCCTAAGGATCTGCAAGGAAACAGGGATATACGATCTCCCTAGGTAACACAATCTCTATACGTAGTTTTGTGTTTTGCGAATTTTTTGCGCACCAATCTTCGCACGACGACGAATATCTTTTTGGGAATCGGGGATTTTTGTTTTCTTGTTCTTCCGCTGCGCATATGATGTCGCCCCCCATGATTTCCCAACACAAAGCACCTTCTCGGACGTGACTTCGGGTCACCGATCTCCGTCACGGGCCACTGTGGTCGTTGCAGCGACCATAGAGAAGAGAAGAAGAAGTTGATGGGCGGTCGACAACTTTGGTCAATAGAGATAATTTTAAAATTTTATTATTATTATTATTATTATTATTATTATTATTATTATTATTATTATTATTATTATTATTATTATTTTATGTTGAGGTTTCTCCCGATCGATAGACATCCTATCGTCGTCACTCCCCTATATCTATCTCTATAGGGTTCTTCTTTATTGAGATTTTTCTTCATCGACATGGAAACAATTGTATCTTAATTCGAATCATATTAAATTTTTTATATTTATTTTATAATTGTTTTAATCTGATTTTTCTATCGACTTAGATCGATATCGGGTTATCCTATAACTTCTCCAACAAAACTGAACCAAAACTTTTGAGACAAATTTCAATTGAAGAATAACAAGAAGGAGAAGTTGAGTCGAGCAAGAATAGAAACCAAGGGCTATATTCAAAATAAAGAATGGTGATGAGATTCTTATTAAATAACCTAGATAATTCATCATAGCCTCAAAAATGTTATACTAAGAAGGTATGATTAAATATAATAAAAGGTTTATGATTTTTTTGACAAATGTCTTCTTACCGAGTGCTCTAGAATGAGAATCAAAATCAAGACTTATTGATACCGGAGGTGATGTAGAATGAGGGGGGTAAAGAAGAATAGATTTTGATAGAAAACCAATAGTAGAGTTGTATTTGCTGGAATGAGTATTTCGGATAGAAAATCCACAGTAGACAAGGAATAAACTCTCGAAAAAAAATCGTAGTACAATTGTATTTGCTGAAATGAGTGCTTTGAAAAGAAAAAACACAAACTCACGATAAAATTTAAATAAGATCGAAAGATAGCTCACCACCAAGTTAAAATCACAAAGAGATATGAAAGTTCACTATCCCAGGGATTATAAACGAGGATACAGAATTGAAAACAAAAGACTTACCACTCAAGGACGCATCCAAGAGATATAGAGTTTAAGAGAGTACTCCAAGAGAGTTTCTTCCAAAATATCATCAGTTTCTAAAGTCCTTTCTAAGCCCTAAACACCAAAATAAATACTAGTATATGAAATAACCCTTTATGCATAGGAAATTTCGAAATTAAGTATTTTACAACTACTAACCAACTCCTTTAATGTATTCCTTAGTCATGAAGAAAAGTACATTGAAATAGCTTTAATTTTATGCAGGAAATATGTTGATGAGCTGTTATATTTGAGTGGGCTGAGTCAAAGATTATGAGCTAACATTGTTGGCTATAAAAAATATCATATCATTAGCAAGGTCCATATGAGCAGATTGTAACAAATTAGATACTCCCATGTTAATCTCCCCTGGTTGAAAAAGACTTGTCCTCAAGTCATTGTTTATTTTGTCAACATGATTATGAAAATGACTTAAATTAGCAACATTAAATATTGGGGACATTCCGTAATCTTATAACCGTTTTTGTCAATTCTCTTAAGCACTTTGAATGGACCATCAGCATTTGATTTCAATTTTTCAAATTTACTCGATGGAAACCTCTCCTTCCTTAGATGAATCCAAACCAAATCACCAACATTAAACTCCATATATTTTTTGTGTTTATTGGCAGCTTCCATATACCTCTCATTTTGCTTTTCTATATTTATTTTTGTTGGAAAATCTTGGGGGCGACATCACATGCGCAGTGGAAGAACAAGAAAACAAAATCCCCGATTCCCAAAAAGATGTTCGTCGTCGTGCGAAGTTGGTGCGCAAAATCCGCGAAACTTAAAACTACGTATAGAGTAGATTGTGTTACCTAGGGAGATCGTATATCCCTGTTTCCTTGCAGATCCTTAGGAGAGGGTGAAGGAGGTCAAGCGTCCTCCTCTCTAGCGGTGATCCACACAGCAGGGTTGCGACGATGCTCCTTAAAACTCCAGGCCTACTCTGAGGTGGAGAGGGAGAGGAGAATAGGAAAGACAAGCAAAAGCTCTAGCCTATGAGGCTTTGAATCCCTCCTATTTATAGAGGTCTCCTGTCAAACCCTAATGGGTCCTCCCTTAGTGGCTATTGGATCTGTATCCAATAAGATAAGGGCTCCATCGGATATCTCATATCCGAACCTTTACTCATCGCAATGCCTACCATATGTGTGTGACCCTCTAGGCCCAATATCGAGCTGGCCGTGAGTCATACCTGTCAAAACTCTTTCTAACTCAGTAAATTATTCTCTGTAATAATTCACTTGACTCATTGACTACGGACGTACTAGGCCACTACGTCGTAGTCCCAAGATGATATAGGGGAATCCAATCCATTGGACCTGTCTGTCCTCAGTTACCGTGTACCTATAGTCCCTCATCCCTCTAATATCCCAGAGACCGTATATCGAGCATGGTGCTGTCAGACCCATACGGTTTCTACTCAAGTCTCGCTCTAATCGGATTCTCCCGGAGAACTCTTTCTCTCTCAACCCAAATGACCCTGGCTAGGGATTTGTCTGAGCAAGAACATATGGGATATTCCTCTCATGACGCCGAGAGTGGATGATCCTCTATCGACACTCAATAGCCCTCGTAAGGTTGACTACCACTCCCAATGACCAGCTGTACTAGATCTGGGACAGCCAAACCTATAAGTTTGGTATCAAAGAGTGGAGCACTCATATAGGACATCCTTGGTGTCTCAAGTCTAAGGACCAAATACACCATTAGGACTACGGAATCGCTGTCTAACAATAAGGCATCATCAACCATCCAGCATTCCGTAAGCGGATCAATCAGTGAACTCATTCTCCAATTAGCACCTGTACTGTATCCCTAGTGTCCCTACACGAGCAGCTATGAGACTAGCTACATCCATCATATGGATGGGTATACAGCACACTAGTCTGTCCTATTATCACGATGTCCCTCTCGAGTAACCTATGACCGGGATTATTTAGGATCTGTGTTTAAAGGTGAATCGATCTCATTATCGTGATCTCATCACTTTCCGATTCCCATTGCACAAATCCAAGGACATCACAATATATATATATATATATATATATATATATGCATATATGCAATAGTTATAAAGTGATATATGCTAAAATATAATAAGCAAAAAGATTATGTATCAAGTCACACGTGCCATCACTCACATGATTGGCTTGCTGGGCACCTATGACTAGCAATCTCCCACTTAACCTAAAGCCAATCACCTATGTGTCTAATCCCCATAAGACCCCTGTGACGCTCAAAGACAATCTGAGACAACGGCTTTGTCAGTGGATCTGCAATGTTACCTTCGGATGGTACTCTTTCCACTACTACATCTCCTCGGGTTACGATCTCTCTGATAAGGTGAAACCTCCTCAGAACATGCTTAGATTTCTGATGAGACATAGGTTCCTTTGCTTTAGCAATTGCCCCATTGTTGTCGCAATATAGGGAGATCGGCTCCTCGCTACCCGGCACGACTCCCAAATCTGTAATGAACTTCTTCAACCAGACTCCCTCCTTTGCTGCATCTGATGCAGCAATGTACTCCGCCTCTGTGGTCGAGTCAGTAGTAGTATCTTGTCTGGAACTCTTCCAGCACACTGCTCCTCCATTCAAGGTGTATACATACCCTGAATTCGACTTGTTATCATCGACATCAGATTGAAAACTTGAGTCTGTGTAGCCTTCAACCTTAAGGCTATTACCTCCATATACTAGTAAAAGATCCTTAGTCCTTCTCAAGTACTTAAGGATACACTTTACTGCTTTCCAATGCTCCAAGCCTGGATCCGCCTGATACCTACTCGTGACACTCAGAGCATGCGCTATATTAAGCCTAGTACATAGCATGCCATACATGATAGACCCTATTGTTGAGGCATAAGGTATCATATTCATGTTCGCCCTTTCTTCTGGAGTCTTTGGGGACATACTCGTAGAAAGCGATATCCCATGTCTCATCGGTATGAGACCTCTCTTGGAATTTTCCATGCCAAACCTTTTGACAATGATTTCTATGTACCTAGACTAGGACAAGCTAAGCATCCTCTTGGATCTATCTCTATCGATTCTAATCCCCAAGATATAGGATGCTTCCCCTAAGTCCTTCATGGAGAAGTGTCTAGATAACCAAGCCTTTACCGTGGATAGCATTCCTACGTCGTTCCCAATGATGAGGATGTCATCCACATATAACACCAAAAAGGTGATAGCGCTCCCACTTACCTTCCTGTATACACAAGGCTCATCTTTGTTCTTAACGAAGTCATAAGATCTGATTGCCTCATCAAATCTTATGTTCCAACTTCGGGAAGCTTGCTTTAGTCTATAAATGGATCTAAGCAACCTACACACCTTATCTAGGCAGTTCTTGGACACGAATCCCTTAGGTTGCATCATATACACCTCCTCCTCAAGGTTCCCATTGAGGAATGTGGTTTTCACATCCATCTGCCAGATCTTATAATCATAGTGTGCTGCAATAGCCAATAGAATTCTGATGGATTTTAGCATTGCTACGGGTGAGAAAGTGTCATCGTAGTCAACACCTTGCATTTGACGATACCCCTTACCACTAGCCTTGCTTTATAGGTCTCTACATTTCCATCTACTCCGATCTTTTTCTTAAAGATCCACTTGCAACCGATGGGTACAATACCTTCGGGCGCATCAACTAGGTTCTAAACCTTGTTGGAGTACATAGAATCCATCTCAGAATTCATGGCTTCTTGCCACTTCCCGAAGTCTATACTCATAATAGCCTCCTTGTAGGTCTGAGGATCAATATCCTCAACATCCTCTCCTCTAATATGTCCAACATATCTCTCAAGAGGATGAGATACTCTATCAGACCTACGTAAAGTTGAAAGTTGTGTATTAGGTACCTGAACAGACTCGGGCTATAGAGTGGTGCTTGAGCTTGATTCTCCAACCTCGCTCAACTCTATCATTCTCCCACTGTCTCCGCCAAGAATGTATTCCTTCTCAAGGAACACTGCTCTCTTAGCTACAAAGACCTTTTGGTCCTCGAGATGATAGAAATAATACCCACAAGTTTCGTTGGGGTATCCCACAAATTTGCATCGCTCTGTCCTTGATTCTAACTTATCGGGGTTGTGTCTTTTAACGTGGGTAGGGCAGCCCCAAATCTTAACAACCTTAAGACCAAGCTTCTTCCCTTTCCATATCTCATATGGTGTAGACACTACCGACTTGGTTGGAACTCTGTTTAGAGGGTAAGCTGCGGTCTTTAGGGCATATCCCTAGAATAAGATGGGTAGGTCAGCGAAACTTATCTTGGACCATACCATATCTAATAGCGTACGATTCCTCCTTCTAGAGACACCATTGAGCTGAGGTGTATAAGGAGGTGTCCTTTGGGATAATATCCCATGGTCCTTGAGGAACTAAGTAAACTCTGTACTTAAGTACTCACCTCCTCGATCTGATCGAAGAGTTTTTATACTCTTTCCAGTCTGGTTCTCCACCTCATTCTTATACTCTTTGAATTTCTCAAAAGCCTCGGACTTGTACTTCATTAAGTACACATATCCATACATTGAGAAATCATCAGTAAATGTAATGAAGTAAGAGTAACCACTAATGACATGAGTTGACATGGGTCCACATACATCACTATGTATGAGTTCCAACAGCTCAGTGGCTCTCTCTCCAGTTCTACTAAATGGAGAGATGGTCAGTTTTCCACGAAGGCAAGGCTCGCAAGTTGCAATGACACATAGTCAAATGGATCTAGATATCCATCATTTAGCAACTTTTGAATCATTCCCTCATGGATATGACCTAACCTACGATGCCATAGGTATGCACTGTTCACCTCATCTCGTTTCCTCTTAGACACACTTACATTCATGATATGTAGAGTAGTGTCTAGCATAAACAAACTTTTATGCAATATTCCTCTCGCCAATCTCCCCTCGGCTTTGCTAGAATTTACAATAAATTGTAGATGTGATAAGCAATATTGGTATCCAACACCAATGCACTATCACAAAATTCTGACAATTGGAGATTGATCATGAATGTACCTGAAGCTTCTCCAAGCTTTTATTTCACCATTTCTGCAAGGTACTCTTTGCAGTTCCTCTTCCAGTGCCCATCTTTACCACAGTGGAAGCACTGGCCTTTGTCCTTTGCAGGGTCTTTCTTAGCAACCTTTGCTTTACTTGGTTTGCTCTTGCCCTTTCCCTTCTTAAGGGACCTTTCTGCTTTCCTTTTCTTTCTGGTCTCACCAGTGTAGAGAACTGGCTTCTCTTTCTTAATAGTACTCTTTGCCTCCCTCAACATATTGAGGAGCTCTGGGAGAGTCACCTCAAGCTTGTTCATATTAAAATTCATTATGAACTGTGAAAAGGAATCTGGTAGGGACTGAAGCACAATGTCCACACACAAGTTATCCTCTAGGACCATTCCTAGACCTGTGAGTTTCTCTATCCACTCAATCATCTTTAGGACATGGTTCTGAACTAGTGTCCCCTCAGTCATCCTAGCGCGGAAGAGGCTCTTGGATATCTCATATCGTTGAGTCCTTCCCTATTCCTCAAATAATTTGCGGACATGTAGGAGAATGGATCTGGCATCCATCTTTTCATGTTGTCTCTGTAACTTAGGAGTCATAGAGCCCAACCTATAGCACTGAGCAAGAGAGGAGTCATCAATATACTTCACGTAGCGAGCGATCTCATCCTCGCTAGCCCCTTCTTCGGGCGTAGGCATCACTGTATCAAGGACGTACATGATTTTCTCCGCTGTGAGAATAATTCTTAGTTACGGAGCCAATCCGTAAATTTGGACCAGTGAGGCGGTTGACATCAAGTATGCTACGTAAGGGATTTGAAAGTGACATTTTCTGAAAATAAAGATGCAGCAGAAATGAATAATATGCAGATTTTGCAAGAAATAAACTATCAAGATATGGACTTCTATCTTAATATGCTCCCATAATTTTACTAACGAGTCACGCGACACCCTCAGCACGTGAAACGGAAGTTTCTGACAGACTTCTAGTGGGGATCAGGATCCAATCAGCGTCTTAGTGTGACCTCGAGGGACTCGACCAATCACACTAAGCCTAAAAGGTAGGCAACTCTTGCCGATCACAACTCCTTGTGATTCCCATCCTGTTCGGCCTCCGAATCACCATGGCCTCGAGGGACTCGACCAACCATGATGCTCGGTTAAGTCAACACCTTCGTTAGAAGACGAGTCTGATTTGATGATATACCCTCGGGGGACTCGATCAAGCATACCATGCCCTCAGGTCACCGGTGACATCTCTATGTCGTAAGCAAGATAGCGAATCACGATATAGGTGAGTCTCGAGGGACTCGACCAACTCAACCTACACTGGGAATTGGTTCCTACTTATAACGATGGAAGGCCACGTGGGTCAATCTAATTGCCTCATGTTTACCGACTTAATATTATTGAGAGATGTTTCTATGATTTGGTCTCCTAATATGACATGTCACACATATACATATTTAATATATATCTATATCGCATGTAAATATATATACATATCTAGTATGTGTATAAGCAATCACACTAGATGATCATGGACCACAACCTAGTATGATTAGGCCCGAGCCAATAGGCCTAATCACTCACATCAAGATCTATGTGTACAATGGTGCATCTCCATGCCATGTGATCGTCCATCTCATCCTCGTCGGTTCCGTCGACATTTTGATGCATCTTCATACATCACGATCGTCCGTCTCGTGGGTCCCGCTATCGCATCCATGCTCCTGTTACGCCTCCTCATGTGATTACAACTTAATCATAGGCACGCAGGCCCGACAATAAACGAGAAATATAATGGAGGCTCGCATACCACAATAATAATAATCACAAGTACACACATCACACGGTCCATGATCATCCATCCACACATCATACATCACATGTATAAATAATCATCATCATGTAGGACAACTAGATAATAATAAAAATAATAATCAACTAAACCTTTTAATTAATTAATATTTTTTAAAATCAGGGACATGTAGGGAATTTCTCAATTCCTAAGGGTATTTTTATAATTTGGACAAAAGACAGAAACTGGATTTTCTCAAATTCATAGGGGCAAAACTATCTTTTTGCCCAAAACCCTAAATCCCTCTTATTGCTGCCGCCGTCGTCGCCACCTTGCTGGCGGCGGCCTGTGCGGCGGGGCGGGGGCGCCGCCCTTGTAGGTGGGCGACACCGTGGGTTGGCGCCCCTGTGGGTGGCGCTACCGCCTCTACGGGCGGTTCTGCCCGCGAGGCAACGTCCGCAGGCCGTGCTGCCTCGCCGCGCAGCCGCCCCTACGGGCGGCGCTGCCCTCGCGGGAGCAACGACGGCATGCGCCGTTGCCCTCCGGCGCCTCACCCCGCGGGAGAAGCGGCCGCATGCGCCTCTGACCGCGGGCTGCCAGCCCCGCCGGATGCAAGCACGCTGCAAGCAGGCCGCCGGTCGACTGCTGCAGACGCAACCCTTGTGCTGCCTGCTTGCGGCTGCGCTGCACGCATGCAAATCGAGGGCAGCAACTGTTGCTACCCTTTCTCGCTTTTGCGTCAACGATTTTGACGTCAAAATTCTTCCTGAACACTGTTGAATCTCGGATTTTGATGATGAAGTCAATTGTCATTTGTTATCTAATCTATGTGTTGAGATAAGTGTGCAGGATTAACTATGATGAGATTAAGACAAGCAGCAGGAGTTGCGCCGGAGTCAAGATCATGATCACGTTGGGAGTTCGAGAGTTCGACGGAAGTTCGGACGGTCGTCGGAGGTTCAGAGAGAACAGATCCGAGAAGTCCAGAAGCTTGCCAAGCGAAGCTCGTCGGAACTCGCCAAGTGGATCGTCGCAAAGTCCAGGAGTATGCCGGATGTCCGCAGAAGGATCACCGAGGGTTATCGGTTGATCGACGGAAGTTGGCCGGAAACTCGCCGGAAGAAGCAATTGACGCATCGGAGCAAGCTGCAGAAGTTGTCTTAGAGATAATCGTAGTTAGCACAATGATTAAGCAGGAAAATGGGAGGTGATCCCATTAGCTTAATCTTGGGGCAATTGGGCCCCTGAAAAGATTCAAAGTGGGTCGAATGGAGTGAACCATTCGGACCCTGATTGCACCAGGAGGTGCAACCGCCCCAGCTAGGAGGTGCAACCGCCTGGGCTGTGGGGTTGAGAGGTGCAACCGCCCCAGCCAGGAGGTGCAACCGCCTGGGCTGTGGGGCTGGGAGGTGCAACCACCAGCCAAGAGGTTGCACCGCCAGAGCTCAAGTTCCGAGCTCTGCCAGGCGATGCAACCACCAAGCTCAGTCTTCGAGCTTTGGCAGAGTGGTGCATCAGCCTGAGCTCAGTCTCGAGCTTTGCCAGGTGATGCATTCACCAAGCTCAGTCTTCGAGCTCTGGCAGAATGGTGCATCAGCTTGAGCTCAGTTTGGAGCTCTGCCAAGTGATGCAACCACCAAGCTCAGATTTCGAGCTCTGCCAGGTGATGCAACCACCAAGCTCAGTCTTCGAGCTCTGCCAGGTGATGCAACCATTGAGCTCAGTCTTCGAGCTCTGGCAGAGAAGAAGCAATCGGCAGAGCTCAGTCTTCGAGCTCTGCCAGGCGGTGCCACCTCTCCAATCGAGAGGTGCAACCGCCTGATCCCAGAATTCTGGGATTTGATCGATTTGATCGTTTTGAGCTCGAATTTTGAATTGGGTTGGGGCCTATAAATACCCCACCCATTCAGCACTGAAAAGACACAGACCTATACCGAAATTGTGATCTTTTCTGTGATTCTAAAGAGCTCAAAAGTGTTGTAAAGCCCTTGAGTCTCCTCCTTCTGTTCTTCAAGTTTTCAACTGTAAAGTGAGGAGAGAAAGGTCTGTAAAGGTTGTCTCCTAAGCCTGTCAAAAGGAGAGAAACTGTAAGAGGGAAGTTTGGCCTTCGCCCATTGAAGGAAGGCACCTAGTTGACGTCGGCAACCTCATCGGTGGAGGAAGCCAAAAGTGGAGTAGGTCAAGGCTGACCGAACCACTCTAAATCTCTGGTTTGCGTTTATTTTTGAGCACTTTATCATTACTGCAAACCTCCCTCATCACTACTGCTCTCTGCGCTTTCACGAACAAGTTCTAAGTGCTGTTCTTCCAAATCTGCATTCAGACGTAAACTCGTATTTTCATACATTACAGTTTACGTTTACGTTTGATTCAGCAAATCTGTTTTCCGTGCTTTTACGAACGAGCTTCCTTGCAGTTTACGCTTACATCTTAATCCTATTAATAACTGCAATCTGTCCTCTACGATTTTACAAACGAGTTTCAACATTTAGACGTAAAACTGCATTCAGACGTAAATCGGCTTTCTTCGCTCAATCATCAGATTTCAGTTCACGTTTACGTCTTGGTTTCAACTGCATACTGCCTTCTACGAGTATACAAACAAGTTTCAAAGTTTAGACGTAAATCTGCGTCTAACTGCGTTTAGACGTAAATCTGCGTTTAGACGTAAAACTGCGTTTAGACGTAAAACTGCGTTTAGACGTAAAACTGCGTTTAGACGTAATACTGCGTTTAGACGTAATACTGCGTTTAAACGTAAAACTACGTTTAGACGTAAAACTGCGTTTAGACGTAAATCTGCGTTTAGACGTAAATCTGCATTTAGACGTAAATCTGAGCTTAGACGCAAAACTGCGCTTAGACGCAAAACTGCGCTTAGACGCAATCTGCGCTTAGACGCAAAACTGCGCTTAGACGCAATCTGTGCTTAGACGCAAACTGCACTTAGATACAAACTGAGAATTTGCTTTTGCATCATAATAGTTTTTGAACAAACGCAGCTTTTGGTTTTAAATTTATTATACGATTTTCGCTGCACTAATTCACCCCCCCCCCTCTTAGTGCTCTCGATCCTAACAATTGGTATCAGAGCCCGGTTAACTCTCTAAAGGATTAAAACCCAAGAGAGATGGCATACGCCGGAAACCAAGAGGGGCATTCGATTACACGTCCACCCATGTTCAGTGGAACGGACTACACTTACTGGAAGACCCGAATGAGGATCTTTCTTATTTCTATGGATTTTGAACTATGGAACCTTGTTGAAAATGGATTTTCAAAATCTTCTCTTCCAATGATCGATTGGAACGATTTGGAAAAGAAGGCTTTCGCTCTTAATGCAAAGGCTATGAATGCCTTATTTTGCGCACTAGATAAAAACGAATTTAATCGTGTTTCAACTTGCGAAACTGCTTTTGATATTTGGCACACACTTGAAGTGACCCACGAGGGCACAAGTAGAGTGAAAGAGTCAAAAATCAATCTGTTGCTGCATTCTTTTGAACTTTTTCGAATGAAACCGAGTGAAACCATTGGCGACATGTTTACCCGTTTCACGGATGTCGTCAACGGTTTAAAAGGTCTCGGAAAGAGCTTTTCGGATTTTGAGCTTGTGAATAAGATACTAAGATCCCTTCCTAAGAGTTGGGATCCTAAAGTCATCGCCATTCAAGAGGCAAAAGATCTGCAAAATTTCCCTCTTGAAGAACTAATCGGGTCATTAATGACCTACGAAATGACCTGCAAAGCTCATGAAGAGCAAGAAGACATCCTTCCAAAGAACAGGAAGGATATGGCACTTAAAACTTCTGAATGCCACTTGAGAGAAATCTCAAGTGATGAGGATTGTGACGATGACCTGGCACTTTTGACAAGAAAGTTTAAGAAATTCTTCAAAAGAAACAAGTTTAAAAACGATGTGAAAAATAAACTTGAATCAAAGAAGGACCAAGTAATCTGCTACGAGTGTAAAAAGCCGGGACATTACAAAAGTGATTGTCCCCAAGTCAAGAAAAGAACAACAAAGAAGAAGGCGCTCCAAGCAACATGGGATGATTCGAGCGCATCTGAGGAGGAAGAATCCAACACCGAGCAAGTTGCTCATTACGCCTTTATGGCCATCGAAGAGGAGAAAACTAAACAATTGCAAGCTAGGAGCAAGAAATGGTACCTTGATAGTGGATGCTCAAGGCATATGACCGGAGATCCATCTCAATTCTCTAAGCTCTCTAGCATAGACGAAGGATATGTCACCTTCGGAGACAACAACAAGGGTAAAATCATTGGCAAAGGAACCATTGGTAACAAATCCAACCTCTCTATTGAAGATGTTTTACTAGTTGATGGTTTAAAACATAACCTCTTGAGCATTAGTCAATTATGTGATAAAGGATATATTATAAGATTTGAATCTAATGCCTGCATCATTGAAAAACCACACAAAAATATATCTATGATTGCATTAAAACAAAACAACGTATACACTATTGACATCAATAACTTATGTGATGAAATGTGCTTTGCCGTTATGAATGAGGATGCTTGGCTATGGCATAGAAGATTAGGTCATGCTAGCATGAAACTAATCAATCAAGTATCATCTAGAGAACTTGTAAGAGGAATTCCTCATATCAAGTTCATCAAAGATAATGTATGTGATGCTTGCCAATTAGGTAAGCAAATTAGGGGTAGCTTCAAAGCTAAGAATCAAATAAGCACCTCTAGGCCCTTACAATTGATCCATATGGACTTGTTCGGACCAATCTCTACATCGAGTCTAGGAGGTAGCAAATACGCCTTTGTCATTATTGATGACTACAGCAGATATACATGGACCTACTTCTTAAAACAAAAAAATGAATGCTTTAGACATTTTACCAAGTTTTGTAAACTTGTTCAAAATGAGAAGGAATCTATGATTTCGTCAATTAGAAGTGATCACGGTGGAGAATTTCAAAACCATGACTTCCAAGAATTCTGTGAACTCAACGGATACAACCATAACTTCTCTACTCCAAGAAATCCTCAACAAAATGGGGTAGTAGAAAGAAAAAATCGAAATTTGCAAGAAATGGCTAGAACCATGTTGAATGAACATAGCCTACCCAAATATTTTTGGGCCGAAGCTGTAAACACTGCATGTTATATTTTAAATAGAGTCCTAGTAAGACCCTTACTCACCAAAACTCCTTATGAGTTATGGAATAACAAAAAACCCAATGTCTCATATTTTAAAGTCTTTGGGTGTAAGTGTTTTATCTTGAATGAAAAGGATAACTTAGGAAAATTCGATGCTAAATCTGATGAAGGAATTTTTCTTGGTTATTCTTCGGTTTCTAAAGCTTTTCGCATCTTCAATAAAAGAACCTTAATTATTGAAGAATCCATCCATGTCGTTTTCAATGAGATTTCAGAAATTAAGAAAAATGATCTTGATGATGATATTAATTTTGATTCCTTGAATTTAAACGAAACCCCGTCTCCAACTAGCAACTTGGTTGCATCCACTTCCAAAACATCCTTACCCAAGGATTGGAAGTATATAGATGCTCATCCTAAGGAGCTAATCCTAGGAGACACATCAAAAGGGGTTCAAACACGATCTTCTTTTAAAAACTTTTGTGCCAACGCCGCTTTTCTCTCCCAAATTGAACCCAAATGTGTTGTTGAAGCCATGAAAGATGATTCATGGATTATCGCAATGCAAGATGAATTAAATCAATTTGAGAGAAATGAGGTGTGGACGCTTGTTCCTAGGCCAAATGACCATTTAGTAATTGGTACTAAATGGGTCTTTAGAAACAAGCAAGATGAAAATGGTATCGTGGTTAGAAACAAGGCTAGATTAGTGGCCAAAGGTTTCAACCAAGAAGAAGGTATCGATTACGAAGAAACCTTCGCACCTGTGGCTCGATTGGAAGCCATAAGGATGCTCCTTGCCTATGCTAGTTGCAATAATTTTAAGTTATTTCAAATGGATGTTAAAAGCGCTTTTCTAAATGGTTTCATTTCCGAAGAAGTTTATGTTGAACAACCTCCTGGATTTGAAAATAATGGCTACCCTAATCATGTGTTTAGATTAACTAAAGCTCTCTATGGTTTAAAGCAAGCCCCAAGGGCTTGGTATGAGAGACTTAGCTCTTTTCTCATTGAAAATAATTTCGTAAAAGGCAAGGTTGATACTACATTGTTTATCAAGAATTTTGAAAATGATTTTCTCATTGTTCAGATTTATGTTGATGACATTATCTTTGGTTCTACAAATGAATCTCTTTGTGAATCCTTTTCGAAAACTATGAGTCATGAATTCGAAATGAGTCTAATGGGAGAGTTAACATTCTTCTTAGGCCTACAAATCAAACAACTAAGCAATGGCATCTTTATCAGTCAAACCAAATATGCTGTAAGTTTGCTAAAGAAGTTCAAAATGAATAATTCAAAAGCCATTGACACTCCTATGAGCACCTCCACTAAGTTAGAAATTGATGAGAATGGAGAAAGCTTCGATCAAAAAACCTATAGGGGTATGATAGGAAGTTTACTTTACCTCACTGCCACCAGACCAGACATTATGTTCAGTGTAGGACTTTGTGCTAGATTTCAATCAGACCCTAAGATATCTCATCTCAAAGCTGTCAAAAGAATACTCAGATATCTTAATGGAACTACCAATCTAGGATTATGGTACCCAAAAATAGAAAATTTTGAATTAACAGCCTATGCTGATGCGGACTTCGCTGGCTGTAAACTAGACAGAAAAAGCACATCAGGATCATGTCAATTTTTAGGACATGCCCTTGTATCCTGGTCATCTAAGAAACAAAACTCGGTTGCCCTATCAACAACCGAAGCTGAATACATTGCAGCAAGTGCATGCTGTGCACAAGTTGTATGGATGAAAAACACTTTAGAAGATTACAAAGTGAATCTTAAAGATATTCCCATTAAATGTGATAACACGAGTGCAATATGCTTAACTAAAAATCCTATACAACACTCAAGAACAAAACACATTGATATTAGACATCACTTTATACGTGATCATGTCACTAATCATGACGTGACCATAGAGTTTATTGATACCAAACATCAACTGGCTGATATCTTCACAAAACCCCTATGTGAAGAACAATTTGATTACATAAGAAGAGAATTAGGTATGTTGATGTGTCCAAATACTTAAACTAGTTAAAATTATCTTTCGGATGTTATTACTATTACATGCCTTGACAACGCTTGATCAAATAACATGTTGCAAATTATGTGACAAATATTTTTAACCAAATGCATGTAAAAAGTTCATTTTTCGGGTTGTATGCTAAAAATGGGATGTTCCCGTACACTCTTATGAAAACTCGTTGGAAAATGACTTTCCTCCGTCAAAGCAAAAACAATAAAGAGATATGTGTGTCATGACTTCCTTTATATGCTCGATAATGCTATCATGCTTTTTGTTGATGACAAAGGGGGAGAAAAATATGAATTGATAAACACTATGTCATAGCTGAACTGCCATAATCATATCCATGTCATAGTTGCAAATACTTGAGTGATGCTATAAACAATGTTATGCCATCCTTGCATCACCAAGAGATATGTGAACATGTACTATAGTTTGCATCATATCTTGATTTGATATTGTGAAGAAAATGCAAACTTACTAGAAAATCTCAAATGTAAGCATCATGTAAAAAGTCCTTCGTAGCTTTATATGATTACATGATGATTGATTACAAACACTATCATACAAACTTGATGATGTATGTCATGCCTTGACATAATTCTTGAAGAGATACATCATGATAGGCATCATGATGGAAGTATTGATAAGTTTAACTGATCTAACTTATCAATACGTCACTTGAATTCTTAGGTCTTGAATTCAAGGTTGACTTATCTCAACTATGGCATATAGATAGGGGGAGTTAAGGATAACTCCTTTATCAATTGATTGTCATCATCAAAAAGGGGGAGATTGTTGAATCTCGGATTTTGATGATGAAGTCAATTGTCATTTGTTATCTAATCTATGTGTTGAGATAAGTGTGCAGGATTAACTACGATGAGATTAAGACAAGCAGCAGGAGTTGCGCCGGAGTCAAGATCATGATCACGTTGGGAGTTCGAGAGTTCGACGGAAGTTCGGACGGTCGTCGGAGGTTCAGAGAGAACAGATCCGAGAAGTCCAGAAGCTTGCCAAGCGAAGCTCGTCGGAACTCGCCAAGTGGATCGTCGCAAAGTCCAGGAGTATGCCGGATGTCCGCAGAAGGATCACCGAGGGTTATCGGTTGATCGACGGAAGTTGGCCGGAAACTCGCCGGAAGAAGCGATTGACGCATCGGAGCAAGCTGCAGAAGTTGTCTTAGAGATAATCGTAGTTAGCACGATGATTAAGCAGGAAAATGGGAGGTGATCCCATTAGCTTAATCTTGGGGCAATTGGGCCCTTGAAAAGATTCAAAGTGGGTCGAATGGAGTGAACCATTCGGACCCTGATTGCACCAGGAGGTGCAACCGCCCCAGCCAGGAGGTGCAACCGCCTGGGCTGTGGGGTTGAGAGGTGCAACCGCCCCAGCCAGGAGGTGCAACCGCCTGGGCTGTGGGGCTGGGAGGTGCAACCGCCCCAGCCAGGAGGTGCAACCGCCAGGGTTGCAAGGCTGGGAGGTGCAACCGCTCCAGCCAAGAGGTTGCACCGCCAGAGCTCAAGTTCCGAGCTCTGCCAGGCGATGCAACCACCAAGCTCAGTCTTCGAGCTTTGGCAGAGTGGTGCATCAGCCTGAGCTCAGTCTCGAGCTTTGCCAGGTGATGCATTCACCAAGCTCAGTCTTCGAGCTCTGGCAGAATGGTGCATCAGCTTGAGCTCAGTTTGGAGCTCTGCCAAGTGATGTAACCACCAAGCTCAGATTTCGAGCTCTGCCAGGTGATGCAACCACCAAGCTCAGTCTTCGAGCTCTGCCAGGTGATGCAACCATTGAGCTCAGTCTTCGAGCTCTGGCAGAGAAGAAGCAATCGGCAGAGCTCAGTCTTCGAGCTCTGCCAGGCGGTGCCACCTCTCCAGTCGAGAGGTGCAACCGCCTGATCCCAGAATTCTGGGATTTGATCGATTTGATCGTTTTGAGCTCGAATTTTGAATTGGGTTGGGGCCTATAAATACCCCACCCATTCAGCACTGAAAAGACACAGACCTATACCGAAATTGTGATCTTTTCTGTGATTCTAAAGAGCTCAAAAGTGTTGTAAAGCCCTTGAGTCTCCTCCTTCTGTTCTTCAAGTTTTCAACTGTAAAGTGAGGAGAGAAAGGTCTGTAAAGGTTGTCTCCTAAGCCTGTCAAAAGGAGAGAAACTGTAAGAGGGAAGTTTGGCCTTCGCCCATTGAAGGAAGGCACCTAGTTGACGTCGGCAACCTCATCGGTGGAGGAAGCCAAAAGTGGAGTAGGTCAAGGCTGACCGAACCACTCTAAATCTCTGGTTTGCGTTTATTTTCGAGCACTTTATCATTACTGCAAACCTCCCTCATCACTACTGCTCTCTGCGCTTTCACGAACAAGTTCTAAGTGCTGTTCTTCCAAATCTGCATTCAGACGTAAACTCGTATTTTCATACATTACAGTTTACGTTTACGTTTGATTCAGCAAATCTGTTTTCCGTGCTTTTACGAACGAGCTTCCTTGCAGTTTACGCTTACATCTTAATCCTATTAATAACTGCAATCTGTCCTCTACGATTTTACAAACGAGTTTCAACATTTAGACGTAAAACTGCATTCAGACGTAAATCGGCTTTCTTCGCTCAATCATCAGATTTCAGTTCACGTTTACGTCTTGGTTTCAACTGCATACTGCCTTCTGCGAGTATACAAACAAGTTTCAAAGTTTAGACGTAAATCTGCGTCTAACTGCGTTTAGACGTAAATCTGCGTTTAGACGTAAAACTGCGTTTAGACGTAAAACTGCGTTTAGACGTAATACTACGTTTAGACGTAATACTGCGTTTAAACGTAAAACTACGTTTAGACGTAAAACTGCGTTTAGACGTAAATCTGCGTTTAGACGTAAATCTGCATTTAGACGTAAATCTGAGCTTAGACGCAAAACTGCGCTTAGACGCAATCTGCGCTTAGACGCAAAACTGCGCTTAGACGCAATCTGCGCTTAGACGCAAACTGCACTTAAATACAAACTGAGAATTTGCTTTTGCATCATAATAGTTTTTGAACAAACGCAGCTTTTGGTTTTAAATTTATTATACGATTTCCGCTGCACTAATTCACCCCCCCCCCTCTTAGTGCTCTCGATCCTAACAAACACAACACACGCAGTTCAAAACCAATCATTCGCACGAACAACCTGGCTCTGATACCACTGTTGGGAAATCTCGGGGGCGACATCACATGCATAGCGGAAGAACAAGAAAACAAAATCCTAGATTCCCAAAAAGATGTTCGTCATCGTGCGAAGATTAGTGCGCAAAATCCGCGAAACTTAAAACTGCGTATAGAGTAGATTGTGTTACCTAGGGAGATCGTATATCTCTATTTCCTTGCAGATCCTTAAGAGAGGGTGAAGGAGGTCAAGCATCCTCCTCTCTAGCGGTGATCCACACATCAGGGTTGCGACGACGCTCCTCAAAACTCCAGGCCTGCTCTGAGGTGGAGAGGGAGAGGAGAATAGGAAAGGCAAGCAAAGGCTCTAGCCTATGAGGCTCTGAATCCTTCCTATTTATAGAGGTCCCCTGTCAAACCCTAATGGGTCCTCCCCTAGTGGGTATTGGATCTGCATCCAATAAGACAAGGGCTTCATCGGATATCTCATATCCGAACCTCTACTCATTGCAATGCCTACCATATGTGTGTGACCCTCTAGGCCCAATATCGAGTTGGCCGTGAGTCATACTTGTCAGAACTCCTTTTAACTCAGTGAATTATTATCTCTGTAATAATTCACTTAACTCATCAACTACGGACGTACTAGGCGACTACGCCGTAGTCCCCAGACTATACAGGGGAATCCAATCCATTGGACCTGTCTATCCTCAATTACCGTGTACCGATAGTCCCTCATCCCTCTAATATCCCAGAGACTCTATATCGAGCATGGTGCTGTCAGACCCATACGGTTTCTACTCGAGTCTCGCTCTAATTGGATTCTTCCGGAGAACTCTTTCTCTCTCAACCCGAATGACCCTAGCCAGGGATTTGTCTGAGCAAGAACACATGGGATATTCCTCTCATGACGCCGAGAGTGAATGATCCTCTATCGACACTCAATAGCCCTCGTAAGGTTGACTACCACTCCCAATGACTAGCTGTACTATATTTGGGACAGCCAAACCTATAAGTCCGGTATCAAAGAGTGGAGCACTCATACAGGACATCCTTGGTGTCTCAAGTCTAAGGACCAAATACACCACTAGGACTACGGAATCGGTGTCTGACAATAAGACATCATCAACCATCCAGCATTCCGTAAGCGGATCAATCAGTGAACTCATTCTCTAATGAGCACTTGTACTGTATCCCTAGTGTCCCTACACGAGCAACTATGAGACTAGCTGCACCATCATATGGACGGGTATATAGCACACCTGTCTGTCCGGTTATCACGATGTCCCTCTCGAGTAACCTATGACCGGGATTATTTATGATATGTGTTTAAAGGTGAATCGATCTCATTATCGTGATCTCATCATGATCCGATTCCCATTATAAAGTGATATACGCCAAAATATAATAAGGAAAAAGATTATGTATCAAGTCACACGTGCCATCACTCACATGATTGGCTTGTTGGGCACCTATGACTAGCAGTTTTAACACCTTAATGTAGCTTCTTTATCTGCTTTACTCTCTCATTAGTATCTCCACTAAATTTCTTAATTGTCGAATGAGGGACAAAGTCCAAAGGACTAGCAGGATTAGCACCATAAACAACCTCAAAAAGACTCTTACCAATACTATGATGCATAGAACGATTGTAGACAAACTCAATTTGTGGAAGAATGAGATCCCACTACTTAATATTCTTGCCAACATAGCTTCTAAGAAAATTTCCCAAGCTTCTATTCGTTACCTCAGTTTGCCCATCGATTTGTGGATGATGCGAGCTGCTGGAATTCAAAGAAGTACACAGCTTCCTCCAAAGAGTTCTCTCCAAAAATAAGTAAGAAATTTTGAATCTTGATCATACACCATAGTTCTTGGAATACCATGCAATTTAACAATCTCCTTCAAATACAAATCAATAATATAAGATGTATCATTTAATTTATTGCAAGAAATAAAGTGAGACATTTTTGAAAATCTGCCAATAACAACCATGATAGAATCCTTGTTCCTTTGAGTTCTTGGTAGTCTTAAAACGAAATCAAGACTCACATCCTCCCATGAAGCATTTTGGCACAAGCAGTGGAGTGTACAATCCAGAATTTTGACTTCTTATTTTTATCAAATGACACACTCAACATTGCTTTACATGTCTCTCCACATCTCTAAATATCTTAGGCCAATAAAAGTTTGATTAAATAAGAGCAAGAGTCTTGTTTCTACCGAAATGTTCACCCAAAATACCATCGTCAGTTTCAACTAGAATTACTTATCTCAAAGAACAAGATGGAACACATAAAACATTAGCTCGAAAAAGAAAACCATCAAAGATAGAAAATTATTGAAAGGAACCTGATTTGTAATTCTATCATATTGAGTCGAAATCCACATCATTCTCATAGAGATTTTTGAATGTTTCAAATCCAATCACTTTGACTTCCATTATTAATAATAAAGAATGCTTTCTGGTTAATACGTTAGTAACAATATTTTGAACTCCAGATTTGTGCTTGATTGTAAAGTTATAATATTGTAAAAACTACACCCAAGCTGCATGCCTCTTGTTTAGCTTGTGCTAGTGATTAATGAACTTTAATGTCTCATGATCAGAATATAGGATAAATGGCTTGACAAGAAGATATTGACTCCAATGAGATAAAGCTCGGCGTAAAACTCCTTGTCATAGGTAGAATATTTCTTTCTCGTATCATTCAGCTTTTCACTAAAAAATGCAATGGGCTTTCCATCTTGACTCAAAACAGCACCAATTCCCACATTAGATGCATCGCATTCAACCTCAAACACATTGTCAAAATTTGATAGAACTAAGATAGGAGCTTCGATCATCTTTCTTTTGTAAAAGGACGTTAAGCCATGGAAACTTCTCATATCATGCAATGAAACAGGTGTTGGCCAATTGAGAATAGCTTCTACCTTACTTTGATCCATCATGATTCCATCTTTTAAAATGAATATATCCCATAAACACAACACTAGAAGGAAAGAAATTACACTTCTTTAGATTAGCATAAAGCTTTTGCTGCCTCAAAATAAGAAAGATCTCTTTCAGATGATTCATATGCTCCACTTTGTTTTTGTTGTATACCAATATATCGTCAAAGTAAACTACAACAAATATTCCAATGCATGACTTAAGTATGTGATTCATAAATCTCATGAAAGTGTTAGGAGCATTAGATAGCCCAAATAATATAACCAACCATTCATATAAGCCTTCTTTAGTTTTAAATATTGTTTTCCACTCATCTCCGGGCCTCATTCTTATTTGGTGATGGCCACTCCTCAAATCAATTTTAGAGAAAATATAAGCACCACATAATTAATCAAGTAAATTATCTAACCTTGGAATAGGAAAATGATAGTCTACTATGATTTTGTTGATGGTGCGACTGTCCACACACATTCTCCAAGAACTATCCTATTGAATATCTGATTTTGATGATGCAACCAATTGATAAGTGTTTATGATTTAATCTATGTTTTGAGTGATGCAAGATGCTTCGATCAGGATGAGACAATTAAAGTAGGAAGAATCATGTTGTCCCAGAGGAAAACATGTTAGAAGATTGGACGTCAGGTTGGAGGATCGGTAGATGTATCGATAGAAGGCTTCAAGCCATGGATTCGGGTATTGGGCCAAGAAGAGCAGATATTGTGCCAAGGATATCGGAGTTACGGAGTTCAATTGGCTGATTAGGCAATAGGTCACAAGAGAGGATGATGCACCGAAGAATCGGACGAAGCATCGATGGACCAATGACATGTCGGACGATACGATTCATGCTTAGTAATAATTGTTTAGATCGAAGTGTG
This sequence comes from Musa acuminata AAA Group, assembly GCF_036884655.1. Taxonomy (NCBI): domain Eukaryota; kingdom Viridiplantae; phylum Streptophyta; class Magnoliopsida; order Zingiberales; family Musaceae; genus Musa; species Musa acuminata. Next base: position 20,097,389 of record NC_088351.1, on the reverse strand, counting down.
TTTTTATGTGTGTAGGATTAACTACGATAACAAGATATAAAGCAAAATGAAGTCCCGGATCAAGAATGCGATTTCATTAGGAGTTTGAGAGTTCGTTGGAAGTCCGAACGTTCGTCGGAAGTTCTGCCGGAACTAACTTCTCGTTCTAGAGCTTGCCAAAGAAGCTCGTCAGAACTCGCCAAGAAGATCGTCATGAAGTCCAGGAGCTTGTTGGGCGTCTATTGGAATATTGCCGAGAGATCATCGAAAGTTCGCTAGAAGAATCACCGGAAGAAACTAGACTTATGGACTTATTTTGCTTAGAATATGTCTTAGGAATCATAGTTAGCACATAATTAGAGTTGAGATTAGGAGGTAATCCCATCAACTCTGTTAGGGTCCAATTGGGACCGAAGTTAGGCTGGTTTGGGCCGGATTTAAGGCCTAACCAGGATGTTGAAAGTCTAGCCGGCGGTGGCACCGCTTGGGAGACTCAGTCTCCCAGGCGGTTTGGGCAGTGGTACCACCGGCAGTAAATGCTGCCAGCAGTGGTACCACCCAGACTGGGCCATGGTACCTCCCAGACTGGGCTATGTGTTGGGAAGAAACCTGATAAAGAGGAATATTCTTTTCCCTCTTTGTGTATCAAAATGGGTTCCTCATCAAAATACCAACTTGATTTCCAAATGAAAATATCAACTAGCACAACATAAATAATAGAGCAAAAATCAATCACATAGTAAGACCAAATCTTTTTAACGTGGAAAATCCAATGTGGGAAAAACCATGGGACCGTAGTCCACCTCAAACTTCCACTATCAATAATAATGATAACAGGTTTACAACAGGTCTTCTCTAGAATAACTAGAGGATCGGAATAACATCAAGAACATAGATCTTGGCTCTAGCATATAGATGGATCTCCTCAAAAGAGAATTATAGGTCTCACAAAGTGGATATCATAGGAAAGTACCTTAGAAAGGGTAAACTACATATCAACACCGTTAGGATTGTAGAGTTTGCTGCAAGGATTCTTCATATAAAATTTTGGCCAAAACTGACAATGTTTGGCCACCGATCGTCAAACAGAAAACTCAGTAACCTTACTTTCTCTCTCTATTTCTCTCTCCTCTTTCCTCTGCACGCCACACGCTGCACACTGCAATCTGATCTCCTTTTCTCATCTTCTTTCTCCTCTTTTTAATTTCTTTTATTTGCTGATTTGGGCTCAATAGGCCCAATTGTCCAAGCCCACATATGGGCTGGACCCAACACTATGGTACCGCTCAGCACATGCGGTGGTACCCTCCATACCCGGGAAACCCGGGATGAGATATTTTTAGGCTCCAAGTTTGAATCAACTTGAAGCCTATAAATACCCCTCTCATCCCTGGTTAAGATACACAAGCACAAAGAATTTAAAAAGGGAAAAACGTTGTTGTAATAACTTGTGAGAATCCTCCTCTTTTAGTCTAAGTGTTAGAATAGTTTGAGAGAGGAGTGAGTGCTTGTATAGGTTGTCTCCTAAACCTGTGGAAAGGAGAAGAGGGGTGTAAGAAGGAGATTGATCTTTGCCTATTAAAGAAAGATCGATAGTGGATGCCGGTGGCTTCGATAGAAGAGGAATCAGTGGAGTGGATGTAGGTCACGATGATCGAACCATTATAAAACTCGGTTTGCATGTCTATTTATGTAATTTATCTTTGCTGCAAACTTACTTGCTTTACATCCACTACGCTCTTTCGTACGCTTTCGATCTCAAGTATCTTTTCGAAATCGGTTTTAACGTACGAAGATTTTCGAACCGACATAATTTTTACCGCTGCACTAATTCACCCCCCCCTCTTAGTGCTGACTCGTTCCTAACACATCCTTCTTAGGTACTAACAAGGCTGGGACTACACAAGGACTCATGCTCTCCTGAATCAATCCCTTTTCCATCAACTCATCCACTTGATTTTGAAGTTCTCCATGCTCATTGGGACTCATTTTGTAGGCTACCTTGTTAGGTAGAATTGCTCCCGGAATAAGATTAATATGATACTGGATGTCTCTCAAAGGTGGAAGGCCATGTGGAATTTCTTCTGATATAACATCTTTAAACTCCTTCAAGATTTGTTTCATGATTGCTGGTGTCTCATTATGTTGTTTATTTTCCTCTACTACTACTAGAGCCATAACATGACCACCCTTGTCTAATTCACCTTTACATTTACCATAGGACATAAAAGCACTAACTTCCTTCTTTGATGCATTTCGGAAGGTTGTAATGGAGCTAAGATAATCTTCGTTTCATTCACCTTAAAAGAATGAGTATGTTTATAGCCATCATACAATACCCTTCTATCATAATGCTAAGGTTTTCCCAACAGCAAATGACAAGCGTCCATATGACCAAACATCACACCATACTTTGTCTTTATAATACTTGTCAATAAAAAATGAAACTAAACATCTTTTAGTTACCTTGATGTCATTTCTTTTTTGTAACCAATATAATTGATATGGATGTGGATGAGGGATTATGTCTAACTTTAGCTTCTGGACCATCTCCAAAGATACCACATTCTCAAAGCTGCCGCTGTTGATGATCACCAAGCACACCATGCCAAGAGAAGTGCATTTCGTGTGAAACATATTTTTTCTCACCTAACTTTTATCCTCAACCACATAAGACACTTGTACGTTATATTGCAATACAATAGACAAATCATGATCTGCATAAGTAACCTCTTCCTCATCTTCATCATATTTTGGTTCGTCAGTGGCTTCATCTACTCCTCCATTATTATAATTTTCAACCAAAGTTACAATCCTCCTATTTGGACAATCTGAAGCAATATGCCGAAAACTATAATATTTGAAGCATTTTCGGCCACTTAGGGTAGAAGAATCAAGTGTTTTTCTACTACCAGCAGATTCTTCACCATTTTCTTGCACCTTCGATATCACCTTACTTTAGACAGTAGGCTTGGAACTTCCTCCTTTTATATATTCTTTTGAACCGTACCGAGAACTCTTTTCAAATTTCTGTTGCTTTTCAACTTTTAATGCCAGCTTGCTCACATTATTTAAAGACCAATATGGCTGCAATTGAACAACTTTAGCAATCTCATACTTCAGACCTCCTAAGAATCTTGCAATCGTTTGCTCTTCTGGTTCCACAAGCTCTCGTTTTAACATTAGATAATCAAATTCTGTTATGTACTCTTCCACACTAAGATCTTTTTGCTTAAAATCATGGATTTTGAAAAATATCTCTTGCCGATAATTGTCAGGTAAATATTTTCTCTTCAGCTCCCTTTTCATTTTTTTCTCATGGTACGATTTTACTCTTCCCCTCATGTTCTCTTTGTTTTTTCAGATTTTCTACCAAAAGGATGCATTCCATCTAAGTTTAAGTGCCATGAGTTTTACCTTCTTTTGTCCTGGTGGTTCATGAAAATAAAAAAAATTTCCACTGTATTAAGCCAATTAATAAAGTTATCAACATTAATTTTACCTTCAAACTCTAGAATATCCAATCTTGGGTTGTAGTTATTCTGCCACTCATCTTGGACTCCATGCGTTGCCCAAAAACTTCTCGACTCCCTTGGATGAGGAGGTGTATCATCATTAGAAGTAAATTCATGGACATCATTTTCATACTGGTTGTGTCTACTTTGAAGTTCTTCGATTATTTCTTTTTTTTCTTGTAAACTACGCAGCAATCTTCGTAGCTGCAGCCTCAATGATTCAACATCATCTTCATGGCAATTACCTTCACTAACTATAATTTTTTCATTCCGCCTTGTCATGATCTCTAACCTGGCTCTAATACCAAACTGATACCGGGGGTAATGCAAAATGGGGGGGGGGGGTAAAGTAGAATAGATTTTGATAGAAAATCGATAGTAGAGTTATATTTGCTAGAATGAGTATTTCGGATAGAAAAGTCATAGTAGACAAGGAACGAACTCTCGAAGAAAGTCGTAGTACAATTGTATTTATTGGAATGAGTTTTTTGAAAAAAAAATTCACGAACTCATGATAAATCTTAAATAAGATCGAAAAATAGCTCACCACCAAGTTAAAATCACAAAGGGATACAGAAAGTTCACCACCCTAAGGATTATAAATGAAGATACAGAACTGAAAACAAAAGACTCACCACTCAAAGATGCATCCAAGAGATACAAAGTTTAAGAGAGTACTCCAAGAGAGCTTTTACCAAAATATCATAAGTTTCTAAAGTCTTTTCTAAGTCCTAAACACCAAAATAAGTACTAGTGCATGAAACACCCTTCATGCATAGGAAAATTTGAAATTAAGTGTTTTATACCTGCTAACCAACTCCTTTAATGCATTTCTTGATCATGAAAAAAAGCATATTGAAACAGCTTTAACTTTGTGCAAGGAATATACTGATGATTTGTCATATTTGAGTGGGATGAATTGAAGATTATGAGATAACATTATTAGCTGAAAAAAGTACTATATCATTAGCAAGATCTATATAAGCATATTGTAATAAATTAGACACTCTCATGTCACTTATATAGTCCACAAACAACCAAAATTTAGAAATGATATTATAAAATTAAGTACAGAGAGATATCCAATGCGTAGTTATTTGCATACTTCCACCTAATGCTTCGTATAAACAGAATACATTTCATCATAATCATTTGTTAGGAGATCATAAGGGCATCTAACCTTGCACATTAAGACAACATTTATCAAATAATTCTGTTTCAGGAGTTCATGCAATATATCTTGGTAGGTCATCCAACTGCAGCAATTAATCATCATGACAGGTCAAAAAAAGAAGCACCTTGTCTGCTAGGGCCAAGTAACTAAGAAGACGTTCTAATCAAAGTAAGCTGATACGTTCAGCCAAGGATGAGATCCATTTCTTGTCTGTTGACTGGATCATCAAGTACAGGCAGCTGAAGGAGCTATACTTGCACAGAAGCCGCTTCTTGGACACTTTTTCTTTTTCTTGACGATTATGAGCAACCACCTCCTCATTCTTGCCGGCCAGCACCTGCTCCTCATCGTCCCTCCCGTACCGTCGAAATTCTGCTCCGCCTCCGGGCTTGCATCGGCAAGCGCAGCAACGACGATGGCGATCAGCTGGGAACCAGGGTGACCACCCAGCGAAGCGTCTCATGGGCTCAGTAGAGGTGGGAAGGGAGAAAGGAGAAGAAAGCGGCACATCCTGCGCCAAAGTTACGGTTTTGACAAGCTCAGAGTCGCACACGGCCGTCACGCCATTAGCGGCCCGCGAGGAAGGACCGAAATAAACCGACGGCTCCGACCGGTCCGGTTCAAGACGTTGTAACTCGTAGAGCCATGAAATGGTTGGGTTTGAATTGAACCGAGATCGAGGTAGAGTTTTCTTCGCCCGTTATAACACTCCAATGAGACGAAATCTACCATTAAAATCTGTCATCCAGATTATATCGAACGGACCATACTCAACTGGGTGGACATTGGACGGCAGATCATGCGTATCGCTTACAACGCTCTCAATGCGGTCCAGTGCAAGAATGGGCGTATGCGAGAAAAGCCAGGATCACGTGAGCGTTCGATCGCCATGTCGCCGCGTCTCTCTCGCTCACTTCCTTCTCTTTGCCATCTCCCATCTCATTGGCCTCCTCTCCGCAGTAGTAGGAGCCGTTTGAGAGAGGATATACATGGAGGGAAGGAGTATCCACCGTTGCTACCTCCCTGAGTGTAAGCAATTGGCTTCTTATCAATTTTTTTTTTGTTATCTATGTTTCTTCTTTCTTATTTATTGTTGGCTGCATACAATCTTGTTTTGTAAGATTCGTGTGGTTTTCTTTTCTTTTGGTGTTTCATCTATTGATCCATTAGACCTTATTGTCTCTGCCTCACAAGTTTTCTCCTCCCTTTTCGTATTTGTTCTAGTCTTGTCTTTTCCTGTTTGGTTCTAATATGTGTGTGTTATGCATCAATTAGCTATTCTGTGTTGGGATCTGTTAGTGGATCTGTGAAGTTAGATCTCTGCCCTCGGCGCGCTATTCATTATTGCCTCTGCACTGCAAAAGTTGTTAACTTGGAGCACTTCTTTACATCCATTAAAAACGCAGTTTTTGTTGCCGGTCCCTAAATTGTGTCAATATGCCTCGCAATATGATTTAGCACTTTTTATGATAAATGCTCACTGGCAAGTGCTTGTTTTCATTTCAGTTTATAATCAGATTTACATTTGAGAATAGGCAAAACTATTAAGGCATACACTAAATAAAACAAGTCCGGTAAATCTAGGTTTCTTCTGGCAAAAGCTTCCGATGATCTTTCGATGGACTTTCGACGATCTCTCGGTAATCTCCCAGCAAACTCCTAGCAAGCTCCTGGACTTCACGACGATCTTCTTGGCGAGTTCCGACGAGCTTTTTCTTGGTCAATTCTGACAACATTTTCGATGAATCTCCAGACTCCCTACGAACTCTCGAACTCCCAATGAAATCCCGATCTTGACTCCGATACTTTATTTTGCTTTATGCCTTGATCACTATCGTAGTTAATCCTACATACTTTTCTCAACATATATATTTGATCAAATAATTTATTAATTGATTTCATAATCAAAATCCGAGATTCAACACCAAATACATCACTAGGACTACAAAATCGTTGTTTGACAATAAGGCATCATCAACCATCTAGCATTATGTGAGCAGATCAATCAGTGAACTCATTCTCCAACGAGCATCTACACTACATCCTTAGTGTCCCCACATGAGCAGCTATGAGACCATCTACCTCCATCATATGAACGTGTATATAGTACACTAGTCTGTCTGATTATCTCGATGTCCCTCTCGAGTAACCTATGACCAGGATTATTTATGGTGTATTTTTAAAAGTGAGTCGGTCTCATTATCGTGATCTTATCATGATCTGATTCCTATTGCATACATTAATGAACATTATAATATATATGCATATATGCAACAAGCAATATAATGTGATAAAATGTTAAAATATAATAAGAAAAAATAATGCTTATCACGTCATATGTGACATCACTCACATGATTGGCTTGTAGGGCACTTATAACTAGTAATCTCTCACTTGACCTAACGCCAATTACCTATATGTCTGATCCCCATCAGACCCCTATGATACTCAAAGATAAAACTGACACAACGACTTTGTTAGTGGATCTATGATGTTATCTTCAAATAGAACACTTTCCTTTGCTTCATCTCTTCGGGCCACGATCTCTCTAACAAGCTAGAATTTCCTCAGAATACTTCTGATGAGAATCGGGTTTCCTCATTTGAGCAATCACCGTGTTGTTGTTGTAATATAAGGGAATCAGTTCCTTGCTACCTGACACGACTCCCATATCTATGATGAACTTCTTCATCCAGACTCCATCCTTTACTGCCTCTCCTATAGCAATCTACTCCGCCTTTGTGGTCAAGTCAGTAGTAGTATCCTGCTTAAAACTCTTCTAGCATATTGCTCCTCCATTTAGGGTGTACATAAACCATTAATTCAACTTACTGTCGTCAACATTGTTGAATCTCATATTTTGATGATAAAGTCAATTGATGGGTTAATTGATCTAATCTATATTATTGAGTTAAGTGTGCAGGATTAACTACGATAGCTTGAAGACATAAAGCAAATTTACTAGAGTCAAGTTCGATTGGTGTTCGAGAGTCTGCTGAAAGTATGAAGAATTGTCGGAAGTGCTGCCGGAACCAACCGAGAAAGAATCAGGGACTTGTCGAAATTTTTGAAAGTCCACCGGAAAGATCGTCGGAGGTTCACGGAGATCACTGAGAAGGTTCAGATAACTGCCAAAGACTCGATGAACTCGCCATAAGATTGGGAGCCTACTGGGAGTCCACCGGAAGAAATCCGAGGGTGTATCGGAAGTCTGCTGGAAGATTGCTGGAAAGTTCACCGGAAGGAAACTCGACGTTGCCAGTTAAAAATTTGCTTAGGGCTATGTCTTAATTTCATAGTTTGTATATAATTTGGGTTAGGATTAAGGGTTAATCCTATAACCCGATTAGGGGCCAATTGGGCCTGAGTTTGGACTGGTTTGGGCCAAGTTTGGAGCCCAATCAGTGAGCTGGAACAGTCCAGACGATGGCACCACTGGACTGGGCGGTGGCACTATCCAGAACCCGAGAGGTCCAACGGTGGCACCGCTAGTACATTATCAGTGTCCGACACTGACAGGTGGTGGCACCACCATTGATAGGCGATGGCACCGCTAGCACCGGGAAACCCAAAAGTAATTCAAATTTGGAGCCCAAATTTGAATCCTCTTGGGGCCTATAAATACACCTCAATTCTCAGCAGAGATTATGTTAGGATCAAGAGCACTAAGAGGTGGGGGGGGGGGGGGGGGGGGGGGTGATTTAGTGTAGTGGAAAACCTTCTACGATTAAAATAAACTGCGTTCGTTCGATAAAAGTGATTTCAGTAAGAAAGCCAATTCGTAAATCACTTTAACTTTTGATTAAGCGAGATGCAGCAAAGATATAAATGCAGTTTGCAGTAATGGTTCAAATCAGATAGTAGGCGCAAATTGAAATATGATATTCGTACGAAAAAACTGATTTACGTCTAAATGTTGATTCGTAAATCACTTGATTAAGCGAGATGCAGTTAAAGCAAGGATATAAAGGCAGTTTGCAGTTATGATAGAAATCAAAACGTAAACGCAAACTGAAATATGATGATCGTACGATAAAACTAATTTACGTCTAAATGCCGATTCGGAAAGTGCAAAGCTTGAAACCCAATCGTATATGCGCGGAAAGCAGTAAGCTTTTGAGGTGGTTTGCAGTAAAGATAAGATGCTCAAAGTAAATGCAAACTGAGATTTAGAGTGGTTCGGTCAATCTTGACCTACTCCACTTTTGGCTTCCTCCACCGACGAGGTCACCGACGTCAACTAGAGGCCTTCATTCAATAGGCGAAGGCCAACCACCCTTTTACAGTTTCACTCCTTTTAACAGGCTTAGGAGACAACCCTTATAGAATTTCCTTTCCTCTCTTAACAGATTAGGACTTGGAAGAAAAGAGGAAGAAGAACTTTTAACTCATACGACACTTTTGAGCTCTAAAAATCACAAAGTAAAATCAGAATTTCGGTGGTTTTTGGGTTCCCTTTCAGCGTTGAAAGGGTGGGGTATTTATAGGCCCCAACCCAGTTTGAATTTGGAGCTCAAAACTACCAATTCCAGGAATTCCGGGATCTAGCGGTTGCACCGCCCGACTAAGGCGGTTGCATCGCCTGGCAGAGCTCGAAGACTGAGCCTCTAGGTAGTGCCACCTCCTGTCAGGGGCGGTTGCACCTCCTGCCAAAGCTCGAAGACCGAGCTCAGGTGGTGCAACGCTCAGCCAGAGCTCGGAGACCGAGCCCAGGCAGTGCCACCTCCTGTCAGGGGCGATTGCACCGCCCAGTCTCGCTCAGAGACTGAGCCCTGGCGGTGCCACCGCCTGGTAGAAATCAGGGTCCGAATGGGTTGATCCATTCGGCCCAATTTGGGTTTTTCAGGGGCCCAATTGCCCCAAGATTAAGTTAATGGGATTACCTCCCATTTCCAACTTAATCATTGTGCTAACTACGATATTTCCTAAGACATTTACTGCAACTTGCTCCGGTGCGTCAATCGCTTCTTCCGGCGAGCTTCCGGCGAACTTCCGTCGATCATCCGATGAACCCTCGGTGATGCTCCTGCGGACTTCCAACAAACTCCTAGACTTGCGACGATCCACTTGGCGAGTTCCGACGAGCTTCTTTGGCAAGCTCATGGACTTCTCGGATTTGTTCCCGTAGAACCTCCGACGACTGTCCGAACTTCCGTCGAACTCTCGAACTCCCAACGTGATCATTGTCTTGACTCCGACGCAACTCCTGCTGCATATCTTACTTTCATCGTAGTTAATCCTGCACACTTAAAACAAAACTTCGATTGAGATAATTAATCCTAAGCAATTAACCAAGTTGTCCGGCATGTCATTGGTCCCTCGACGCTTCGTCCGATTCTTCGGCGCATCGTCCTCTCCTGCAGCCTATTGCCCAATCGGCCAGTTGACTCCGCAACTCCGATATCCTTGGCATAATACCTGCTCTTCTTAGCCCGATGCCCGAGTCCACGGCCTGAAGCCTTCTGTCGATACGTCGATCAATCCATCGGCCCTTCGTCCAATCTTCTGACATGTTCCTCCGGCACAACATGATTTTCCTGCTTTAATTATCTCATCTGATCGAAGCATCCTGCGTCACTCAAAATGCAGATTAAATCATAAACATATATCAAGTAGTTTCATCATCAAAATATGAGATTCAACAATCTCCCCCTTTTTGATGATGACAACCACTTGATGACGGAGTTAAACTTAACTCCCGGAGTTTAAACAAACTCCCCCTATCAATATGCCATATTGATAGAACCTTGAATTCAAACTAAATTCAAGTCATTACAATATTTATCATGAATACTTGCAACACGTCATCATGAACTTATGCATAACATTATACTTCTCCCCCTTTGTCATCAACAAAAAGGAGAAGTCCAACTATTCTTGTGTTTGAAATATTAGTTTAACTTATTGCATGAAAAACATAATATCAAGTTTTATCATCATGCAGATTTAAAGCCAGAAAATTTAGCCAATGTTACATCATGCTTAGAACATTCAAGCTATCAAGTTTTAGATATGCAAGTTTTACAGCATACAAGATAGCACTTTTAGAACATGCAAGCTAGCAATGTTACAACATTTTAGAACTTGCAAGCTAGCAATTTAGAGATGTTTAAGAATGCAACTCTTGCTTCTTGAAATATGCAAGTTGCAAGCTAGCAAATTTTTGCTTCCTTTGCAATGTTTGAGCTCGTAATTTTGCGTCCATTGCAAGGTGTAAGTTTAGCATGTTTAATTTTCTTGAGATAGCAACTATTTGCTTCTCTTTATACTACAAGCTAACAATTTTTACGATATGCAAGTTTTACTACATACAAGCTAGCAAAAATTTCAAAAGCAAGTGCAAGATAGCGTTCTTGTGTAAGCTTATGATTCTTGCTTCCTATTGCAATGTGCAAGTTGCAAGTTTTGCTTCTTGAGATAGGCAAGATAGCACTTTTGCAATTTTTGTTTGGCAAGCTTGTGATGTTCAAGATAACAAGCTCTTTATTCTCTTTTGAGAAGTGTCATTTTTGCTTTCTTTGCAAAGTGCAAGCTAGCAAAATGCCAAACTAGCAAGAGATAATGTTTTACATGAGGCAAGCAAACAATTTGGCAAGTGTTACATTTACATCTTCTCTTTAGAGAAGTGTAATTTTTGCTTTCATCTTGAATTGTGTAAGCTAGCTAGTTTGCCTCTTTTCATGATGTTCACGCTAGAAATTCTTGCTCCCCCTTTGTCATTGTCAAAAAGAAGGGAAGACCCTTCTTTCAATTTTCAGATTATGACAAAGGTAAGTATCAATTTTATTTGTGCATCATTATATATTCAAATTAAAACATACACAATTTCAAAAACCTTATTTTTCATGCACGATACCAAAAAATAAATCAATCATCATTAATAGGTATATCATACATGATACTCAAACATTAAAATTTTTAAGCATTTATCAACATGTTGATCATGATACCAAACATTCATCATTTAAAGCATTCATGATACATATCATATGCAATACATAATGTACATCATTGTCATAAGTATAGCATGCATCATTTCAAATTCATGAATATTTCATCATTGCATGCATCATGCCAAATCATAAAATATACAATCATCATTAATGCATGATTCCTAATCATCATTTATTTTGCAACATGGTGGTACCAAATTTGTCAAATTACATTCTACCATACATGATCGAAACTTCTTATTTGTATACATCAAAACAAATTAATGAATATTTCATGTATTCTTATCATCACATAAGGAATATCAAGAAGAATTATTAGGTGATGAGATAAACATTTCATGAATACAAGGAATTGCATAAAAATCATATCATGAAAGATTAGAACAAGTGAATACCAAAAGACATGATTTCTTTTTGAAAAACCTACTCCATAATTAATCAAAAGAAAATCTTAGGAGAACGATTAATGAAAAAATCTTGATTCATAATAAATCTTAATTTACAAATATCATGGAACCAAGATCATGATTTTGGATAAAACTCATTCAAATTCAAATCACCAAAAATCATTTTTATGGTTCACAAAATTCGTAACATAAGTAGATTCATGATTTCATTGATAATATATTTTTCCTTTTTTAAGTATTTCATTTGAAGTGATTGATTTCATGTTAGCATGCTTTTTCATTTATGTTAAACATGCATCAACGTTTAGGATCTAAAAATGAATTTCATCATAAAACCATCAAGATCAATAGATTCTCAAAAAAGAACTATTATGATCAAGAAAATCCGAAAATAAAATTTAACACTTTCATGCATTCAGACAAGGTTTTGCTATAGAATTTCAAGTTCAATCATGAAGATAAAACATGCTCATGATCATAAAAATTTTGTATCCAAAACACATAATTTCCAACATGTTATTAAGGCATGTAATAGTGTAAAATCATCATGGCAATTAAGTGATTTGAACATTGAATCAATAGAAGTCCGAAAAATAATCTTAAAAAGTTCATGCATTCGAGCACATTTTTGCCATAGTTTTTCAAATACACTTATGAAAATAACACATGCTTATCATCATGTATAGCTTAAAATCTCATGCATAAAATTGTTAATCAAAATATTTAATATTACATCATTATGCATTTCTTCAAATCAAACATGATTTTTTTTTTAATCCAAATGGAAATCAACGTAATACCCATTATTACTTCTTCACCATTATTTCATATTTTCAATCAAAATAATTTTATTTGTTTATCATAAAATATGCAATATTATCATTTTCGAAATTACGTAGCATGATCATAATTTTATTTAAACATGTAATTTTTAAGAAAATTAATTCTAAACTAAAAAAGAAAATACATCATGAGAGCATCAAGTAATTTCAAAATAAATTAGGGGGATTTCGATTACCTCATCATTGAAGGCGGTTAAGGCGTAGTTTGCCACCTCGCCTTTCTTGATTTTCTCCTCGTCTTCGGAGGAGCTCGATTCATCTCACTTTGTGTTCTTCTTCTTTGGCCTCTTCCTTCATTCAAGTTTATTATTTATTTTAATTTTTGTTTAATAAACTTATTAAGATTTAGTGTTCGAAGTTCAAGTTCATCATTATCCTCATCACTTGAGTCATCGCTCAAGTGGTATTCATTTGTCCGGAGTTCCAAATCCTTCCTGTTCTTTGGAAGGTGATTTTGTTCATCAAGTTCATCATGTGCATTGTGCACCATTTCATATGTCATCAACGAATCAATTAGTTCTTCAAGTAGTAAGTTGTTTAGGTTTTTAGCTTCTTGTATTGCAGTTACTTTTGAATCCCACTTCTTAGAAAGAGAACGCAAAATCTTGTTTACGAGTTCAAAATCCGAAAAATATTTTCCAAGAGCTCTTAAACTATTGACGACATCCGTGAAACGGGTGTACATGTCGCCTATAGTCTCGCTTGGTTTCATTCGAAAAAGCTCAAAATCATGCAATAAAATGTTAACTTTTGAGTCTTTGACTCTACTAGTTCCCTCGTGCGTGATTTCAAGTGTTCGCCAAATGTCAAAAGCCGTTTCACACGTAGAAATCCGATTGAACTCATTTTTGTCCAAAGCGCAAAATAAGGCATTCATAGCCTTTGCGTTTAAAGAAAAATGCTTCTTCTCCAAATCCGACCATTCGTTCATCGATTTAGAGGGAAGTTGAAAACCGTTTTCAACGATATTCCATAAACCCAAATTCATAGAAATCAAGAAAACTCTCATTCGAGTTTTCCAATAAGTGTAATCCAATCCGTTAAACAACGGTGGACGAACAACCGATAAGCCCTCTTGAAAGCCATGAAGAGCCATTTCTATCGGGTGTAAATCCGAAATGAGAAATACCGGGCTTTGATACCAATTGTTAGGATCAAGAGCACTAAGAGAGGGGGGGGGGGTGAATTAGTGCAGCGGAAAACCTTCTACTATTAAAATAAACTTTGTTTGTTCGATAAAAGTGATTTCAGTAAGAAAGCCAATTCGTAAATCACTTTAACTTTTGATTAAGTGAGATGTAGCAAAGATATAAATGCAGTTTGCAGTAATGGTTCAAATCAGATAGTAGGCGCAAACTGAAATATGATATTCGTACGGAAAAACTGATTTACGTCTAAATGCTGATTCGTAAATCACCAGATTAAGCGAGATGTAGTTAAAGCAAGGATATAAAGGAAGTTTGCAGTTATGATAGAAATCAAAACGTAAACGCAAATTGAAATATGATGATCGTACGATAAAACTGATTTACGTCTAAATGACGATTAGGAAAGTGCAAAGCTTGAAACCCAATCGTATATGCGCAGAAAGCAATAAGCTTTTGAGGAGGTTTACAGTAAAGATAAGATGCTCAAAGTAAATGCAAACTGAGATTTAGAGTGGTTCGGTCAATCTTGACCTACTCCACTTTTGGCTTCCTCCACCGACGAGGTCATCGACGTCAACTAGAGGCCTTCCTTCATTAGGCGAAGGCCAACCACCCTTTTACAGTTTCACTCCTTTTTACGGGCTTAGGAGACAACCCTTATAGAATTTCCTTTCCTCTCATAACAGATTAGGACTTGGAAGAAAAGAGGAAGAAGAACTTTCAACTCATACAACACTTTTGAGCTCTAAAAATCACAAAGTAAAATCAGAATTTTGGTGGTTTTTGGGTTCCCTTTCAGTGCTGAAAGGGTGGGGTATTTATAGGCCCCAACCCAGTTTGAATTTGGAGCTCAAAACTGTCAATTCCCGGAATTTCGGGATCTGGCGGTTGCACCGCTTGACTGAGGCGGTTGCACCGCCTGGCAGAGCTCGAAGACTGAGCCTCTCGGCAGTGCCACCTCCTGTTAGAGGCGGTTGCACCTCCTACCAGAGCTCGAAGACCGAGCTCAGGCGGTGCCACCGCCTGACTGAGGCGGTTGCACCGCTCAGCCAAAGCTCGGAGACTGAGCCCAGGCGGTGCCACCTCCTGTCAAGGGCGGTTGCATCGCCCAGTCTCGCTCGGAGACTGAGCCCAGGTGGTGCCACCGCCTAGCTAGGGTGGTTCAACCGCCTGGCAGAAATCAGGGTCCGAATGGGTTGATCTATTCAGTCGAATTTGGGTTTTTCAAGAGCCCAATTGCCCCAAGATTAAGTTAATGGGATCACCTCCCATTTCCAACTTAATCATTGTGCTAACTATGATATTTCCTAAGACATTTACTACAACTTCCTTCGGTGCATCAATCGCTTCTTCCGGCGAGCTTTCGACGAACTTCCGTCGATCATCCGATGAACCCTCGGTGATGCTCCTGCGGAGTTTCGACAAACTCCTGGACTTGCGATGATCCACTTGGCGAGTTCCGACGAGCTTCTTTGGCAAGCTCATGGACTTCTCGGATTTGTTCCCGCAGAACCTCCGACGACTGTCCGAACTTCCGTCGAACTCTCGAACTCCCAACGTGATCATTGTCTTGACTCCGGCGCTACTCCTGCTGCATATCTTACTTTCATCGTAGTTAATCCTGCACACTTAAAACAAAACATTGATTGAGACAATTAATCCTAAGCTATTAACCAAGTTGTCCGGCATGTCATTGGTCCCTCGACGCTTCGTCCGATTCTTCGGCGCATCATCCTCTCCTGCAGCCTATTGTCCAATCGGCCAGTTGACTCCGTAACTCCGAAATCCTTGGCACAATACCCATTCTTCTTGGCCCGATGCCCAAGTCCACGGCCTGAAGCCTTCTGTCAATACGTCGACCGATCCATCGGCCCGTCGTCCAATCTTCTGACATGTTCCTCCGGCACAACATGATTTTCCTGCTTTAATTGTCTCATCCTGATCGAAGCATCCTGCGTCACTCAAAACGCAGATTAAATCATAAACATATATCAAGTAGTTTCATCATCAAAATATGAGATTCAATAGATTACACCTTTTTGAAAAGTAAGAAAGTGAGAAAAAGCTCTAGCAAAGTCTTGTTTTCATTAGCTTAAGTGTTCACCTCCCTCTTTCTCTTTGAAAAAAATATGTAAGAGGGTGAACCACTTGTAAGAAGATTGTAAGAGGGGTATTTGGTCCTTCCCCTTCAAAATGATTTGCTAGTGAAAGTTGGGAGCCTCATGAGAAGAAGGCTTTGAAAGTGGATGTAGGTCATTTGATCGAACCACTATACATCGTGGTGATCCTTGAATGTGTGAGTGTTTAATGTTTTGAACCATTTCTCTACTTAGTTGCAAATCATTCGGTTTTCATCTCCCTATTCTTGACTACCTTTACTCGAGATATTTTAGCTAAGTCATCCTTCGTCGAATCAAAATCTCTACACATTTACGAAATCGATTTCAAACTTATGAGTTTTAATCCGCTGCACTAACTCACACCCCCCCCCCCCCCCCTCTTAGTGCCGCTCCGATCCTAATAATTGGTATCAGAGCAAGGCTCACTCTCATATTTGGTTTAATACCTAAGAGAGATGGCTTACTCCAACATGCAAGAGGGTCACTCTATTACATATCCGCCTATGTTTAATGGGTCGGATTACACGTATTGGAAGACTCGTATGAGGATCTTCCTTATTTCCATGGATTTTGAGCTTTGGAATATTATCAAAAATGGATTTTAAAAATCTTCTCTTCTGATGAGCGAATGGGATGAATCAGAGAAGAAGGTAAAAGCTTTAAACGCAAAGGCTATGAATGCCTTGTTTTGTGCACTTGACAAAAATGAATTTAATCGTGTTTCGATTTGTGATTCGGCTTTTGATATTTGGAGAACCCTTGAGGTCACTCATGAAGGTACTAGCCGAGTGAAAGAGTCCAAAATCAATATTCTTGTGCATTCCTACAAACTTTTCCGGATGAAACCAAGTGAGTCCATCGGAGACATGTACACTCATTCCACGGATGTCATCAATGGACTCAAAGCTCTTAGTAAAGGTTTTTCTAACTTTGAACTAGTAACTAAAATTTTAAGATCCCTTCCAAAGAGTTAGGATCCAAAAGTTACGGCCATTCAAGAGGCCAAGGACCTTAAAACATTTCCTCTCAAAGAACTTATTGGGTCTCTAATGACTTACGAAATGATGTGCTATACTCATGAAGAGCTCCAGAACCCCTTTCTAAAGAACAAGAAGGATATGATACTTAGAACATAAGAAGATCCACTTGAAAGGAACATCAAAGTGATGAGGACAGTGACGATGACATTGCACTTTTAATTTAAAAATTTAAAAAATTTATAAGAAAGAACATATTTAAAAATGACACCAAAAACAAACTTGAACATAAAAAGGACCAAGTAATATGCTACGAATGCAAAAAGCTGGGGCACTTCAAAAATGAATGCCCCCAAGCCAAGAAGAAGTAACCAAAGAAGAAGAAAGCTTTAAAAGTGACTTGGGACGACTTAAGTGATTCCGAGAACGAAGAAGCTAGCAACAAAGAGGAGGCAAACTTCACGCTAATGGCTTTAGGAGGAGAGGTATGTGATTTAATTAATGAAGATTTATCTTTTGATGAACTTTCTATCGCTTTTCACGAATTATTTGATGAGTGTAGAACTATTAGTAAGAAGTTCAATCTATTAAAGAGAGAGCAAGCCTTACTACAAAATAAGCTTGATAGTCTTTAAACTCCTCCATGCTCTAAGTGTGAACACTTAGAAGCAATAAAAAATAAGAATTTGTTACTTAAGGAGACCTTAAACAAGTTTAAGGTCGGTAGCAAAGGCTTGGATAGGATCCTTGCAAACAAGGGTCATGTCGCAAATAGAAGTGAAATTGGTTTTGTGAGAGGATCTCACCAAAATCCTACCACCTTCATTAAAGGATCCACATTACATCTTTCACCTCATTTGAAATATAACTTTTATTGTAAATCTGGACATATTATTTATAAATGTCCATTTAAGAAAATTAGTCCACATAAGTTGATATGGGTTCCTAAAGGAACTATAAATAATTCAATGATGAATGACAAAATTAGTAGATCAAATTTTAAGGCACCCAAAATCAAATGTGTACCTAAAAATCATCCTCTTTTGTAGACAAACTCACAAGCT
Source organism: Musa acuminata AAA Group (assembly GCF_036884655.1). Lineage (NCBI taxonomy): Eukaryota > Viridiplantae > Streptophyta > Magnoliopsida > Zingiberales > Musaceae > Musa > Musa acuminata. The sequence goes on along the minus strand of NC_088351.1, from coordinate 20,079,210 downwards.
AGGAATAAGAGATGGTATCTTAATAGTAGATACTCAAGGCATATGACCAGAGATCTATTGTCAATAATAATAATGTCATTCTAGAATTTATTGATATAAATCATCAATTAGCGGACATTTTCACAAAAGCCCTAAATGAAGATCAATTTGACTTTATTAGAAGGGAATTAGGCATGTTGAATTGTCCTTGTGAATGAGCTTGATTGTATATATTTTCTGAAAATTTTTCATCCACTTTTCGGTTTTCGTGGATTTGACTTCTTTCTTTTCGATTTTGAATGACATCTTAAAGAGTGATTCAAGAAATTATCCTATCTTAAATCAAATACATTAAAACTTCTGAAAACAAAAAAAAATCATTTTTTAACGTGCCAGCAATGGCATCGCTAGAACCGACGGTAGCACCGCTTGGGCACTTGGTCCCCAAGCGGTGGGACCGCTCAGTTGGCAGTGGTACCGCCCGAGAACCCCCTTATAAAGAGGGGGGGTTAGGGTCGGTGGTGGAACCGCCCGCAACCTGAGAGCACCCTCCCTAGCACTCTCACAAAGCAACTCTAAACCTCTCTCAATCTCATTCTAAGCCTCTATAAGCCTAAGAGAGGGGTTCTTCTTGGATCAAGCTCTCTAACTCTCAAGGAAACTTATATAAGGTAAGATCTGAAATTTTTTTTCTTCCTCTCATTATTTGGCCTATTCTTTAAAGTTCTCTCTTAATCTATCATTATGATTAGATATGACTCCTAAGAGATCATCAAGAACCAAAGGGAAAAGGGTGGAAGGAGATTCCTATGACCAAATCCTCTTTAGATCTAATGAAGTAGCCCTTAGGTATCCAAATTTCGAAACAAGAATAATACATAAGGGCAAACATGTTGATCTAGATGAACTTAGAAACCTAGAACCCATTAGATGGTTTACAAATTTAGATGTCTTATCTATCCTATAAATCGATGAACTGATTTACCCTAGGTTGGTTAGGTTATTTTATGTAAACTTAAGTGTGTACAATGATAGCTTAACTACTTACCTCTTAGGAATACAAATTTGAATCTTTGATAGCACTATAAGTGAGTTAATTGGAATTGCCGAAAAGGATAGGGGTTGTTATTTTAGAAGTAAATAGGATATCAATGCAATCGGAGCAACTTACTTTGAAGCCTTAGAAACTATTTTTGCAAATCCGAACCAAGGCATAATTCCCAAAAGTTACAAGCACTTGTTGCCCTTTAACTCTAAATTTCTTCATCACATCATGATAAGCATCCTACTTCCTAAACAATTTCATCATTATGAGATTAGTCAAATAGAGTTAAGTACTATGTATTGGATTATGACCGGCCAAAATAATTATTTTGGATACTTAATCCGGTAACATATTGTCATGGAAAAACTTCTAAACAAGATGTTTGATGTAATGCTTATGTATGTCCGTATCTTTTGGCATGTTCATGCCTTGTACAGCATGTAGAGGGGCGGCCGAAGGCTTAATAGTCCCATTTTAGTTGGGTTGGTTGCCTCTTTAGGCTTGTAAATAAAGGTTGTGTCATATGGACACGTGCGAGAGATTTTCGATCTATAATGGACCATTTTACCCTTTGTTGTGCAACTGTTCAGAGCTTGTAAAGTCTATTTGTAATTTGCATTGTCTATGAAGTATTTTTCGGAGATGCTTGCTTGTGGATCCCGATTGAGGCGTTTTCTCTAACCCGTTCTCTCTTTTGTTGGTCCTAAGAGACAATGGGAGGCTTCGGGGAGGCTAACCTTTCCGGACGGACACGCATGGGTGCCGCACGACTTAGGCAAAACCAGCTAAGTCCGTGATAGATGGTATCAGAGCGGGACAAGCACTCATAGAAACCCTTAGCATACAAACGTGGGGGACCTAGCTTAGCTGCATTGAGGGCAGTCAGCACATGCGCGACCGTTTGGGGGAAAATGGGAATGGAGATGTAGGGGAAAAGGAGTCTCTTGGAGGAGCGGGCATCTGACATTGGCATTCAGAGGAATAACCAACCCTTCGCGCAAGAGGCACCACGAGAACAGGCAAGCTAGAATGTGGAGCGCATAAAGGTTGGGATGGCTGAGTTTGAGCTATGGCTCAACGTTGACAACTATACTAGATGGTGCTCAAGGCAAGCGAGGCACTTGGTAAAGGATGAGACCATGCAAGGTGGAATGAGTTGCTCAACGACCAAAAGAGTTATGCAAAGCTCACAAAGGTGAGGGGAATTGCTAACTCGAAGAATTTGGTACTCATGCATGGGCTTGTATGCAGACGATGGAATGTTCATGGCCATCCCAAGGCGACCGAAACTCGGCGCCATGGAGCATTGAAACTTTTTCTTCGGCATGTAAAGGATACGTCCGTAGGAGGCTGAAGTGTGCAATGAGTTCAGCATGTTGCTAGGCCTTGAGTGGTGCAGTGGGGGCTGTATTGACGTGGAGTCGTAATCTAGCAAGTGCGTTTGCAGGAGGCAGATCAATGCATAGTTTGTTCAGTAGATCGGAGTAGTCCAAGGGGATGGTGGTCTCCGAAATGAAGAGAGATGTTGCTCCAATGGGACAGTTATCCAGGAGGGATAAGTCCCGACTCTCCAGAGGGAGAATCATGTGGGACGGACCTCACATGTTGAGGAGGAGTACCTAAACAAACAACAACTCCATGAAGCTCGATGGACTGAGTAAGCGGCGAGGAGTCATTGCATGATCTCGCTTGAGAGAATGCATTGGTGGATGCATTGCGAGATCAAGTGGGGGAGTGACCCAAAGCAACACAAATGAAGGCACACTTGGAGTCGATATGGAGATCAGACTCAAGGGAGGGCTGACCCGTGGAATGGTGGGCGCGAGGGCCACCATCGACTCAATGCAAAAACGAGGAGCGGAGCAACTTGGGTGTAACTTGGTGAAGTACCCAAGCCGCATGAAGGGAGCCATCATAGAAGTTAGAACATGGAGTAGAGGCGCAATGCTTTCCTTAGACAGAGGTCAAGGACATGAACTCTTGTAGAGGCAAGAGTAGGATCATGTTGTTCCATGGGCCATTCATTCTATCAGAGAGGACTCATCTTGCATGGTGCCAAAGATGAAGGGAGCTTCTGGGCACATGCACCTTATCTCGGAGGAGCATTTGATGGAGGAATTAAGGCGACTCAATTTGCGGAGGCGAAGTTGGGTTCAGAAGGCCTTAACACGGGGCAAGAGGACGCGGAGGCGGGTACTCTTGAAGAATATGCCACAGTGTTGCCATTCAAGTTGCCATGAAGGAAGCGGTGCGCAGCGGACATTGTGCTGGTAGGGGCAGAGGCCCAGGATCCAGACAATGGTGCACAAATTATAGTGAAGCCGGTAGACTTCGGGAGCTTCTAGGCGATGGACTGTCCTAGAGCGGTGCTTCATCTAGGTGTGACCCAAGAGTGGGTGGATGAAGGTCGATTGCCAAAGGAGCGAACAAAATCGAAGGTGGAAGAGACCCTGTGATGTATTGGTAGAGGCCACACATGGAGGGTTCACAATTCGAGTTTATTCCACAAGGATCAGAATGCAATGGAGATGTCACCAGGAGGCGACATGGTGCAGCGGATCGTGGTGGAACAGTTCGTGGCAATGCGATACACATGACATAGTCCCAGGAGGGACTAGATCATATGGAGGTATGATCGGGAGCTACTGGAAGCTCCACTTCGGTGAACAACACGACGACAAGAAGGGCTATGGATTCGAGGAGTGAACGCCATGGTACTGCAGAGGTGGGTCTTCCGTGTGTGCATCGAATTTTGTATCGGATGAAAACCTTGGTCATCAGCATATGGGGGCTAGGTTCCACCAAGGGAAAAGTTCGAATGCAAGTACTAGTGAGTTCCATGGGAGGGACTTGATCATGCGGAGGTATGATCGAAGCAGCTGGAGAGTTGGACTGCTCCAGAGCTCATATTCGCTTAAGGGAGCCTGACAAGTCAGAGGACAAGGTCGAGTAAGCGAACGTTGCTACCAAGGAAGCTAAGGAGAATTGAATCGGTGTAAACCCTACAATGTGATGGCAGAGGCCATGCATGGGAGTTACAGTCTGTCTTTCCATCGACCAAACAAACTGCTTGGAGAACACAGAGGTGTTGAAGCAGGGGGTTGAAAGGGGCGAGGAAGTGACGACGAGTCCAGAGGGACTTAGCTACCCAAAATTAAGCATCAGTTAGAATGGAGATGGATTCAGAGGAGTGCCACAAAGACATATCTACTGATCATGAAGAAAAGAGATGCAGATGCGAGGCGACGGATAGTAGTGCCATGGGCATGGCAGCGCTATGGTACCGTAGAGGCGGGACTTCTGTGAAAGTCATTGATCCCTTGCTCTCATGGAGGGAGAGTGCTTGGTCATGAAAGGGGCCGAGGAGGTGGAGCATGTAGAGGCAATCTCCAAGTACCGAGACAAGGCTGAAGGGCAGAGGCCGAGGAACTTCGTAAGACCGGTGTCAATGTGCTTCTCATCAAGATAGCCGAAAGTGAAGGACTTCGGGTCATGCAAGAGTACATAACCAAGGAACGAAGTAGGCAGTACGCGGTGCTATACCTTTGCTACTTAGTGGAGTAGGCGGTAGGGTTGATGGAGAAGACGGTACAATCCCAGAGGCGACCAAACCTATAAGAGAATTACTCCAAGTTGGGGTGAAAACTTCCTGCATTCCAGAAGTTCGATGGCATTGAGAAGGTGAATCACAGTAACTAACTCAACACAAGGAGTGCAAACACTTCAAGTGCTTCAGAAGTGTAAGCAAAGAGCAGGCGAAGGCTAGTAACCAGCTCGATGCATGGAGTACAACCTGGAGGAGGCGGGCGAAGTCAAGTAACCTTTGCCTTCTCAACCCTTAAGAGAATGGGCGAAACCGAGTACCCAAATTCTCTTATCTATCCAGTAGAGGAGCTCTACACAAGTTCAAAGACCCATCGAAGATAATGGAAGACAATAGTTATCAAATCCTCACCAACGATGATCAGTGCTACTGAGAGTAGATTGTCCGCTTCATTTCCCAACGAAATGCCAATCGAAAGCGGAAGTGATGCGAACCTACTTGGATGTGACAACTAAGTGAAAGAAGAGTCAATGAGCAAATTTTATGAAGGAAGGACCCAAAACTTCGGAAGTTTGCGAGATGATGCTCGTTAAAGCTCCAACAAGCATCTACCCAGTTTAAGTAGCATGAGGAATTTGAGAGACTGGAGTAGTAAGGATGGTCTTTTCCTTCATTTGGAGGATCCGCAGGAATCAACAATGATCAACACAACTCAGCCAACCCCACACTAGAGTCAGAGTCATTGGTGAGTTGAAGCAACATTGCAGATCAAAGGTTCGACTACTAAAAAAAAAAAACCAACAGCAGAGAGCAGCTAGGAGCCAAGAGGCACATTGTAGCTGGAGCAGAAGATTGAAGACTCAGCAAAGGCGAGGAGTTGTAGTGTCAACAAAGGCTTCAATGAGGATGTCGAAGGAATAAGTGGGAGAGAATGTCACGGAAAAACTTTTAAACAGGATGTTTGATGTAATGCTTATGTATGTCCGTGTCTTTTGGCATGTTCATGCCTTGTACAGCATGTAGAGGAGCGGCCGAAGGCTTAATAGTCCCATTTTAGTTGAGTTGGTGGCCTCTTTAGGCTTGTAAATAAAGGTTGTGTCATGTGGATACGTGCGAGAGATTTTCGGTCTGTAATGGATCATTTTACCCTTTGTTGTGCAACTGTTCAGAGCTTGTAAAGTCTGTTTGTAATTTGCATTGTCTATGAAGTGTTTTTCGGAGATGTTTGCTTGTAGATCCCGATTGAGGCGTTCTCTCTAACATGTTCTCTCTTTTGTTGGTCCTAAGGGATAATGGGAGGCTTCGGGGAGGCTGACCTTTGCGGACGGACACGCAAGGGTGCCGCACGACTTAGGCAAAACCAGCTAAGTCCGTGACAATATGCAAGACATAATAGCTAAAGACTCAATGTTACCGCAAGGGGGGTTAGTCGCTCGATTAATGCTTGCCTATAATATTTGTGTCTCACCCGATGAAGAAATAATCCAGGTCGATCGATTTAACACTTTCAATAGAAACCTACTCAAGAGACTTAGGTGCACTTTTGACAATGATATATGAATTAGGCAACCTAGAAGGACTGATCCAGTTCCCCCACCAGTAGAATACCCTGAAACACCCATTTTTAAGGAAAATAAATCTCCTCCTCCTAGTCCCTTTTGTACAGCACCTTCAGAACCAGCTCTTGCTTCATCTTCTGAAGATCCCATCATGGCAGAATTAAATCAAATCAAATTACAACAAGAGCAACTCAAATCATAGTAAGAGCAAATCTAATTACAGCAAGTTGAAATTTTGAGGGAACTACGATAGATGAACCAGAAGATAGATGCCATGTATAGGAACTCTAGAATTCCTCCTAAGGAATAATCGTTGTGTTAAACCTTTCTTATTATTGTAAACCTATATGCTACCTTGACATGCGTTTGGCATTATCCTAGTATATGATGTTGGATGTTTCTTTCTGAAATTTTGTCAACATTTTGATGGCACCTTCATGTTATTTTGGATGATTTGATGTCTTCCTTGAATGATTGATCTTAATGCCAAGTTGAAGCTTTGTCAATTTTGACATCTCCTTTTCTAGATTTTTTTTCTTTTGAGATGATTTTATGAATGGCTTCAATGATCATGGGTTTTATGCTTGAAAACTCATCTCCCTTTTATTGATGACAAAGGGGGAGAAGAATGTGCAAAAGATTGATGACTTGTGCAAATATGAAATTAGAATGACTTATATGTATCGTATTGTAATAGCTTATATGCTGTATAATGTATGAAGTTTAATTCATACATATTCCTTAAAAGCATCGCAAAACTTTTTTTGAGCATATCACGTATGAAAGTTTTTAGATTGGTTATCGTATCATGTTTATCTTTTTTTTATATATATGATAAGCAATCATCTTATGATCATATGAAATCATGCCTTGCATTTATATCATAAGATCCATGTTGAAATTTTAAATTATTATTATTTCTTATCGAAATGATAATTGTATTTTATCATTCGACTTGAAAATAATTTTCATGCCTTGAAATGATGAGAAATACGAAGTTTCATATTTGCTCATGCTTATTAAAAATAACGATAAGTTCAATGGATAGAACTTATCGATTTAGGCTTGAATTCAAAGAGATTGAATTCAAGTGTTTATATCTTCTTATAATATGGCATATAGATAGGGGGAGTTATGATTAACTCCGTCATCAATTGATTGTCATTATAAAAAAGGAGAAGATTGTTAAATCTCAGATTTTGATGATGAAGTCAATTGATGGGTTAATTGATCTAATCCATATTATTGAGTTAAGTGTGCAGGATTAACTATGATAGCTTGAAGACATAAAGCAAGTTTACCGGAGTCAAGTTCAATGGGTGTTCGAGAGTCCACCGAAAGTCCGAAGAATCGTCGGAAGTGCTACCGGAACCAACCTAGAAAGAATCAAGGACTTACCGAAGTTTTCGAAAATCCTTCGGAAAGATCGTCGGAGGTTCGCGGAGATCACTGAGAAGGTTCATATACTTGCCAAAGACTCGGTAAACTCACCACAAGACTAGGAGCCTACTAGGAGTCCCCCGGAAGAAATCCGAGGGTGTATCGGAAGTCTGCCGGAAGTTCGCCGGAAAGCTCACTGGAAGAAAATTCGATGTTGCCGGTTAAAAATTTGCTTAAGGCTATGTCTTAATTTCATAGTTTGTATATAATTTGGGTTAGGATTAAGGGTTAATCCTATAACCCGGTTAGGGGCCAATTAGGCCCGAGTTTGGACTGGTTTGGGCCAAGTTTGGAGCCCAACCAGTGAGTTGGAACAGTCCAGGTAGTGGCACCACTGAACTGGGCGGTGGCACCATCCAAAACCTGAGAGGTCCAATGGTGGCACCGCCAGTACACTGTTAGTGTTAGACACTGACAGGCGGTGGCACCACCACTGACAAGCGGTGGCACCGCCAGCACCAGGAAACCCAAAAGTAATTCAAATTTAGAGCCCAAATTTGAATCCTCTTGGGGCCTATCAATACCTCTTAATTCTCAGTAGAGATTACACCTTTTTGAGAAGTTAGAAAGTGAGAAAAAGCTCTAGCAAAGTCTTGTTTTCAATAGCTTAAGTATTCACCTCCCTCTTTCTCTTTGAAAAAAATCTGTAAGAGTGTGAATCACTTGTAAGAAAGTTGTAAGAGGGGTATTTGGTCCTTCCCCTTTCAAGTGATTTACTAGTGGAAGTTGGGAGCCTCATCGAAGAAGGCTTCGAAAGTGGATGTGTTGAATCTCGGATTTTGATGATGAAGTCAATTGTCATTTGTTATCTAATCCATATGTTGAGATTAGTGTGCAGGATTAAATACGATGGCAGTAAGACATGCAGTAGGAGTTGCGCCGGAGTCAAGACCATGATCACGTTGGGGGTTCGAGAGTTCGACGGAAGTCCGGACGGTCGTCAGAGGTTTTGCGGGAACAAATCCGAGAAGTCTAGGAGTTTGCCAAAGAAGCTCGTTGGTGTTGAATCTTGGATTTTGATAATGAAGTCAATTGTCATTTGTTATCTAATCTATATGATGAGATAAGTGTGCAGGATTAACTACGATGAAAGTAAGATATGCAGTAGGAGTTACGTCGGAATCAAGACAAAGATCACGTTGGAAGTTCGAGAGTTCGACGAAAGTTCGGATAGTCGTCGGAGGTTCTGCGGGAACAAATCTGAGAAGTCCATGAGCTTACCAAAGAAGTTCATCGGAACTCGCCAAGTGGATAGTCGCAAGTCCAGGAGTTTGCCGGAAGTCCGCAGGAGCATCACCGAGGGTTCATAGGATGATCGACGGAAGTTCGTCGGAAGCTCGCCGGAAGAAGCGATTGACGCACCAGAGCAAGTTGCAGTAAATGTCTTAGGAAATATCGTAGTTAGCACAATGATTAAGTTAGAAATTGGAGGTGATCCCATTAACTTAATCTTGGGGCAATTGGCCCCCTGAAAAACCTAAATTGGGCTGAATGGATCAACCCATTCGGACCCTGATTTCTGCCAAGCGGTTGAACCGCCCTAGTCAGGGTGTGGCACCGCCTGGGCTCAGTCTCCGAGCGAGACTAGGCGGTGCAACCGCCCCTGACAGGAGGTGGCATCGCCTAAGTTCAGTCTTCGAGCTCTGGCAGGAGGTGCAACTGCCTCAGTCAGGCGGTGGCACCGCCTGAGCTCGGTCTTCGAGCTCTGGCAGGAGGTGCAACCGCCCCTAACAGGAGGTGGCACTGTCCAGAGGCTCAGTCTTCGAGCTTTGCCAGGCGGTGCAACCGCCTCAGTCAGGAGGAGCAACCGCCAGATCCCGAAATTTTGGGAATTAATAGTTTTGAGCTCGAAATTCAAACTGGGTTGGGGCCTATAAATATCCCACCCTTTCAGCACTGAAAGAACACAAAAAACACACCAAAATCTTGATCTTATTCTATGATTTTTAAAGCTCAAAATTGTTGTAAAGGCCAAAAGTTCTTCTCCCTCTGTTCATGCAAATTTTGATCTTTAAAGAGAGGAGAGAAAATTCTGTAAGGGTTGTCTCCTAAGCCCGTCAAAAGGAGTGAAACTATAAAAGGGTGGTTGGCCTTCGCCTATTGAAGGAAGGCCTCTAGTAGACATCGGTGACCACGTCGGTGGAGGAAGCCAAAAGTGGATGTAGGTCAAGATTAACCGAACCACTCTAAATCTCGGTTTGCATTTACTTTGAGCATCTTATCCTTACTGCTGTTAGGATCAAGAGCACTAAGAGCGGGGGGGGGGGGGGGGGGGGGGGGGGTGAATTAGTGCAGCGGAAATCTTTCACTATTAAAATCAAAAGTTATGTTCGTTTGATAAAAACAATTTCGATGTAAAAGCCGATTCTAAGATTACTTTAACTTAAGATTAAGCGAGATGACGTTAAAGTAAATCTATGAAGGCAGTTTGCAGTTTATGATGAAAATCAGAATGCAAGCGCAAACTGAAATGCGACGTTCGTACGATAAAATTGGTTTACGTCTAAATGCCGATTTTGAAGATACTGAACTTTTAGATACGTTTTATAAATGCGCAGAAGGCAGTTTGCTGTTATGATTGAAATCAAAACGTAAACGTAAACTGAAATGTAATGATCGTACGAAAAAGTTGATTTACGTTTAAACGCAGATTCGGAAAGCTCTGAACTTAGAAACTCGTTCGTAAAAGCGCAGAAGGCAGTAGCTATTTAGGAGGTTTGCAGTAAAGATAAAATGCTCAAAGTAAATGCAAACCGAGATTTAGAGTGGTTCGGTCAATCTTGACCTACTCCACTTTTGACATCCTCCACCGACGAGGTCACCGACGTCAACTAGAGGCCTTCCTTCAATAGGCGAAGGCCAACCACCCTTTTACAGTTTCACTCCTTTTGACGGGCTTAGGATACAACCCTTACAGAAATTTTCTCTCCTCTCTTTACAACTCAAAACATTGAAGAATAAAGGGAGGAGAACTTTTGGCCTTTACAACAATTTTAAGCTCTAAGAATCACAGAAAAAGATCAAGATTTCGAGTGTAAGTTGTGCTCTTTCAGTGCTGAATGGGTGGGGTATTTATAGGCCCCAACCCAGTTCAAATTTGGAGCTCAAAACTATCAATTCCCGGAATTCTGGGATCAGGCGGTTGCACCTCCTGACTTGGGCGGTTGCACCGCCTGGTAGAGCTCGAAGACTAAGTCTCTGGGCGGTGCCACGTCTGTCAGGGGTGGTTGCACCTCTCTGCTAGAGCTCGAAGACCGAGCTCAGGCGGTTGCACCTCCTGACTGGGGCGGTTGCACCGCCTGCTAGAGCTCAAAGACCGAGCTCAGGCGGTGCTACCTCCTGTCAGGGGAGGTTGCACCACCTAGTCTCGCTCGGAGATTGAGCCCAGGCGGTGCCACCTCCTGGCTGGGGCGGTTGCACTGCCCAGTCTCACTCGGAGACTTAGCCTAGGCGGTGCTACCTCCTGGCCTGGGCGATTGCACCTCCCACAGCAATCAGGGTCCGAATGGGTTGATCCATTCGGCCAAATTTGGGTTTTTTAGGGGCCCAATTACCCCAAGATTAAGTTTGTTGAATCTCAGATTTTGATGATGAAGTCAATTGTCATTTGTTATCTAATCTATGTGTTGAGATAAGTGTGTAGGATTAACTACGATGAGAGTAAGACAAGCAGCAGGAGTTGCGCCGGAGTCAAGATCATGATCACGTTGGGAGTTCGAGAGTTCGACGGAAGTTCGGACGGTCGTCGGAGGTTCAGAGAGAACAGATCCGAGAAGTCCAGAAGCTTGCCAAGCGAAGCTCGTCGGAACTCGCCAAGTGGATCGTCGCAAAGTCCAGGAGTATGCCGGATGTCCGCAGAAGGATCACCGAGGGTTATCGGTTGATCGACGGAAGTTGGCAGGAAACTCGCCGGAAGAAGCGATTGACGCATCGGAGCAAGCTGCAGAAGTTGTCTTAGAGATAATCGTAGTTAGCACGATGATTAAGCATGAAAATGGGAGGTGATCCCATTAGCTTAATCTTGGGGCAATTGGGCCCCTGAAAAGATTCAAAGTGGGTCGAATGGAGTGAACCATTCGGACCCTGATTGCACCAGGAGGTGCAACCGCCCCAGCCAGGAGGTGCAACCGCCTGGGCTGTGGGGTTGAGAGGTGCAACCGCCCCAGCCAAGAGGTTGCACCGCCAGAGCTCAAGTTCCGAGCTCTGCCAGGCGATGCAACCACCAAGCTCAGTCTTCGAGCTTTGGCAGAGAGGTGCATCAGCCTGAGCTCAGTCTCGAGCTCTGCCAGGTGATGCATTCACCAAGCTCAGTCTTCGAGCTCTGGCAGAGAGGTGGATCAGCCTGAGCTCAGCTTGGAGCTCTGCCAGGTGATGCAACCACCGAGCTCTGTTTCGAGCTCTGCCAGGTGATGCAATCACCAAGCTCAGTCTTCGAGCTCTGCCAGGTGATGCAACCATCGAGCTCAGTCTTCGAGCTCTGGCAGAGAGGAGCAATCGGCAGAGCTCAGTCTTCGAGCTCTGCTAGGCGGTGCCACCTCTCCAGTCGAGAGGTGCAACCGCCTGATCCCAGAAATTCTGGGATTTGATCGATTTGATCGTTTTGAGCTCGAATTTTGAATTGGGTTGGGGCCTATAAATACCCCACCCATTCAGCACTGAAAAGATACAGACCCATACCGAAATTGTGATCTTTTCTGTGATTCTAAAGAGCTCAAAAGTGTTGTAAAGCCTTTAAGTCTCCTCCTTCTGTTCTTCAAGTTTTCAATTGTAAAGTGAGGAGAGAAAGGTCTGTAAAGGTTGTCTCCTAAGCCTGCCAAAAGGAGAGAAACTGTAAGAGGGAAGTTTGGCCTTCGCCCATTGAAGGAAGGCACCTAGTTGACGTCGGCAACCTCATCGGTGGAGGAAGCCAAAAGTGGAGTAGGTCAAGGCTGACCGAACCACTCTAAATCTCTGGTTTGCATTTACTTTCGAGCACTTTATCATTACTGCAAACCTCCCTCATCACTACTGCTCTCTGCGCTTTCACGAACAAGTTCTAAGTGCTGTTCTTCCAAATCTGCATTCAGACGTAAACTCGTATTTTCATACATTACAGTTTACTTTTACGTTTGATTCTGCAGAACTGTTTTCCGTGTTTTTACGAACGAGCTTCCTTGAAGTTTACGCTTACATTTTAATCCTATTGATAAATGCAATCTGTCCTCTACGATTTTACGAACGAGTTTCAACATTTAGACGTAAAACTACATTCAGACGTAAATCGGCTTTCTTCGCTCAATCATCAGATTTCAGTTCACGTTTACGTCTTGGTTTGAACTGCATACTGCCTTCTGCGAGTATACAAACGAGTTTCAAAGTTTAGACGTAAATCTGCGTCTAACTGCGTTTAGACGTAAATCTGCGTTTAGACGTAAAACTGCGTTTAGACGTAAAACTGCGTTTAGACGTAAAACTGCGTTTAGACGTAAAACTGCGTTTAGACGTAAATCTGCGTTTAGACGTAAAACTACGTTTAGACGTAAAACTGCGTTAAGACGTAAATCTGCGTTTAGACGTAAATCTGCATTTAGACGTAAATCTGAGTTTAGACGCAAAACTGCGCTTAGACGCAAAACTGCGCTTAGACGCAATCTGCGCTTAGACGCAAAACTGCGCTTAGACGCAATCTGCGCTTAGACGCAAACTGCACTTAGATACAAACTGAGAATTTGCTTTTGCATCATAATAGTTTTTGAACGAACGCAGCTTTTGGTTTTTAATTTATTATAAGATTTCCGCTGCACTAATTCACCCCCCCCCTCTTAGTGCTCTCGATCCTAACAATTGGTATCAGAGCAAGGTTAACTCTCTAAAGGATTAAAACCCAAGAGAGATGGCATACGCCGGAAACCAAGAGGGGCATTCGATTACACGTCCACCCATGTTCAGTGGAACGGACTACACTTACTGGAAGACCCGAATGAGGATCTTTCTTATTTCTATGGATTTTGAACTGTGGAACCTTGTTGAAAATGGATTTTCAAAATCTTCTCTTCCAATGATCGATTGGAACGATTTGGAGAAGAAGGCTTTCGCTCTTAATGCAAAGGCTATGAATGCCTTATTTTGCGCTCTTGATAAAAACGAGTTTAATCGTGTTTCAACTTGCGAAACTGCTTTTGATATTTGGCATACACTTGAAGTGACCCACGAGGGCACAAGTAGAGTGAAAGAGTCAAAAATCAATCTGTTGCTGCATTCTTTTGAACTTTTCCGAATGAAACCGAGTGAAACCATTGGCGACATGTTTACCCGTTTCACGGATGTCGTCAACGGTCTAAAAGGACTCGGAAAGAGCTTTTCGGATTTTGAGCTTGTTAATAAGATACTAAGATCCCTTCCTAAGAGTTGGGATCCTAAAGTCACCGCCATTCAAGAGGCAAAAGATCTGCAAAATTTCCCTCTTGAAGAACTAATCGGGTCATTAATGACCTAGGAAATGACCTGCAAAGCTCATGAAGAGCAAGAAGACATCCTTCCAAAGAACAGGAAGGATATGGCACTTAAAACTTCTGAATGCCACTTGAGAGAAAACTCAAGTGATGAGGATTGTGACGATGACTTGGCACTTTTGACAAGAAAGTTTAAAAAATTCTTCAAAAGAAACAAGTTTAAAAACGATGTGAAAAATAAACTTGAACCTAAGAAGGACCAAGTGATCTGCTATGAATGTAAAAAGCCGGGACATTACAAAAGTGATTGTCCCCAAGTCAAGAAAAGAACAACAAAGAAGAAGGCGCTCCAAGCAACATGGGATGATTCGAGCGCATCCGAGGAAGAAGAATCCAACACCGAGCAAGTTGCTCATTACGCCTTTATGGCCATCGAAGAGGAGGTAACGGATTTATTAGATGCTGATTTATCTTTCGATGAATTACTAAATGCCTTCCATGATTTATTTGATGAATGCAAAGTTATAAATAGAAAATACAAGTTGCTAAAAAAGGTACATGATAATCTTACTTGTGAGTTTGATAAATTAAAAATCGAACATCATGATAGTTTAAAGTCATGTATCAAATGTCATGAGTTAGAAACTATACAAAAAGAGAACTTGCTACTTAAGGACACCTTGAAGAAATTCGAGGTTGGTAGCAAGTCATTAAACATGATCCTTACAAACAAGGGTCATGCTCCCAAAAGAAGTGGGATTGGATTTGTGAGGAGTCCTCACCGAAATCCAACTACCTTTGTAAAAGGCCCCATCTTACATATGCAAAACCAAACCAAGTGCAACTTTTGTTGCAAATCTGGACACAAGACACATTGTTGTCCATTCAAGAAAATAAGTCCAAACAAATTGATTTGGGTTCCTAAAGGAACCATGATAAACTCTATGCAACATGATAGAAAATGTAGATCTATTTATGAGGCACCCAAAAGCAAATGGGCACCTAAACGTCATCCTTTCTTGTAGAAAACTAAACAATCGCAAGCTAGGAGCAAGAAATGGTACCTTGATAGTGGATGCTCAAGGCATATGACCGGAGATCCATCTCAATTCTCTAAGCTCTCTAGCATAGACGAAGGATATGTCACCTTCGGAGACAACAACAAGGGTAAAATCATTGGCAAAGGAACCATAGGTAACAAATCCAACCTCTCTATTGAAGATGTTTTACTAGTTGATGGTTTAAAACATAACCTCTTGAGCATTAGTCAATTATGTGATAAAGGATATATTATAAGATTTGAATCTAATGCCTGCATCATTGAAAAACCACACAAAAATGTATCTATGATTGCATTAAAACAAAACAACGTATACACTATTGACATCAATGACTTATGTAATGAAATGTGCTTTGCCGTTATGAATGAGGATGCTTGGCTATGGCATAGAAGATTAGGTCATGCTAGCATGAAACTAATCAATCAAGTATCATCTAGAGAACTTGTAAGAGGAATTCCTCATATCAAGTTCATCAAAGATAATGTATGTGATGCTTGCCAATTAGGTAAGCAAATTAGGGGTAGCTTCAAAGCTAAGAATCAAACAAGCACCTCTAGGCCCTTACAATTGATCCATATGGACTTGTTCGGACCAATCTCTACATCGAGTCTAGGAGGTAGCAAATACGCCTTTGTCATTATTGATGACTACAGCAGATATACATGGACCTACTTCTTAAAACAAAAAAAATGAATGCTTTAGACATTTTACCAAGTTTTGTAAACTTGTTCAAAATGAGAAGGAATCTATGATTTCGTCAATTAGAAGTGATCACGGTGGAGAATTTCAAAACCAAGACTTCCAAGAATTCTGTGAACTCAACGGATACAACCATAACTTCTCTACTCCAAGAAATCCTCAACAAAATGGGGTAGTAGAAAGAAAAAATCGAAATTTGCAAGAAATGGCAAGAACCATGTTGAATGAACATAGCCTACCCAAATATTTTTGGGCCGAAGCTGTAAACACTGCATGTTATATTTTAAATAGAGTCCTAATAAGACCCTTACTCACCAAAACTCCTTATGAGTTATGGAATAACAAAAAACCCAATGTCTCATATTTTAAAGTCTTTGGGTGTAAGTGTTTTATCTTGAATGAAAAGGATAACTTAGGAAAATTCGATGCTAAATCTGATGAAGGAATCTTTCTTGGTTATTCTTCGGTTTCTAAAGCTTTTCGCATCTTCAATAAAAGAACCTTAATTATTGAAGAATCCATCCATGTTGTTTTCAATGAGATTTCAGAAATTAAGAAAAATGATCTTGATGATGATATTAATTTTGATTCCTTGAATTTAAACGAAACCCCGTCTCCAACTAGCAACTTGGTTGCATCCACTTCCAAAACATCCTTACCCAAGGATTGGAAGTATATAGATGCTCATCCTAAGGAGCTAATCCTAGGAGACACATCAAAGGGGGTTCAAACACGATCTTCTTTTAAAAACTTTTGTGCCAACGCCGCTTTTCTCTCCCAAATTGAACCCAAATGTGTTGATGAAGCCATGAAAGATGATTCATGGATTATCGCAATGCAAGATGAGTTAAATCAATTTGAGAGAAATGAGGTGTGGACGCTTGTTCCTAGGCCAAATGACCATTTAGTAATTGGTACTAAATGGGTCTTTAGAAACAAGCAAGATGAAAATGGTATCGTGGTTAGAAACAAGGCTAGATTAGTGGCCAAAGGTTTCAACCAAGAAGAAGGTATCGATTACGAAGAAACCTTCGCACCTGTGGCTCGATTGGAAGCCATAAGGATGCTCCTTGCCTACGCTAGTTGCAATAATTTTAAGTTATTTCAAATGGATGTTAAAAGCGCTTTTCTAAATGGTTTCATTTCCGAAGAAGTTTATGTTGAACAACCTCCTGGATTTGAAAATAATGGCTACCCTAATCATGTGTTTAGATTAACTAAAGCTCTCTATGGTTTAAAACAAGCCCCAAGGGCTTGGTATGAGAGACTTAGCTCTTTTCTGATTGAAAATAATTTCATGAAAGGCAAGGTTGATACCACATTGTTTATCAAAAATTTTGAAAATGATTTTCTCATTATTCAGATTTATGTTGATGATATTATCTTTGGTTCTACAAATGAATCTCTTTGTGAATCCTTTGCGAAAACTATGAGTCATGAATTCGAAATGAGTCTAATGGGAGAGTTAACATTCTTCTTAGGCCTACAAATTAAACAACTAAGCAATGGCGTCTTTATTAGTCAAACCAAATATGCTGTGAGTTTGCTAAAGAAGTTCAAAATGAATAATTCAAAAGCCATTGACACTCCTATGAGCACCTCCACTAAGTTAGAAATTGATGAGAATGGAGAAAGCTTCGATCAAAAAACCTATAGGGGTATGATAGGAAGTTTACTTTACCTCACTGCCACCAGACCAGACATCATGTTCAGTGTAGGACTTTGTGCTAGATTTCAATCAGACCCTAAGATATCTCATCTCAAAGCAGTAAAAAGAATACTCAGATATCTTAATGGAACTACCAATCTAGGATTATGGTACCCAAAATCAGCAAATTTTGAATTAACAGCCTATGCTGATGCGGACTTCGCTGGCTGTAAACTAGACAGAAAAAGCACATCAGGATCATGTCAATTTTTAGGACATGCCCTTGTATCCTGGTCATCTAAGAAACAAAACTCGGTTGCCCTATCAATAACCGAAGCTGAATACATTGCAGCAAGTGCATGCTGTGCACAAGTTGTATGGATGAAAAACACTTTAGAAGATTACAAAGTGAATCTCAAAGATATTCCCATTAAATGTGATAACACGAGTGCAATATGCTTAACTAAAAATCCTATACAACACTCAAGAACAAAACACATTGATATTAGACATCACTTTATACGAGATCATGTCTCTAATCATGATGTAACCATAGAGTTTATTGATACCAAACATCAACTGGCTGATATCTTCACAAAACCCCTATGTGAAGAACAATTTGATTACATAAGAAGAGAATTAGGAATGTTGAATTGTCCGAATACTTTAACTAGTTAAAATTATTTTTCGGATGTTATTACTATTACATGCCTTGACAACGCTTGCAAATTATGTAACAAATATTTTTAACCAAATGCATGTAAGAAGTTCATTTTTCGGGTTGTATGCTAAAAATGGGATGTTCCCGTACACTCTTATGAAAACTCTTTGGAAAATGACTTTCCTCCATCAAGCAAAAACAATAAAGAGATATATGTGTCATGACTTCCTTTATATGCTTGATAATGCTATCATGCTTTTTGTTGATGACAAAGGGGGAGAAAAATATGAATTGATAAACACTGAAAAAAATATGAATTGATAAACACTATGTCATAGCTGAACTGCCATAATCATATCTATGTCATAGTTACAAATACTTGAGTGATGCCATAAACAATGTTATGCCATCCTTGCATCACCAAGAGATATGTGAACATGTACTATAGTTTGCATCATATCTTGATTTGATATTGTGAAGAAAATGCAAACTTACTAGAAAATCTCAAATGTGAGCATCATGTAAAAAGTCCTTCGTAGCTTTATATGATTACATGATGAATGGTTACAAACACTATCATACAAACTTGATGATGTATGTCATGCCTTGACATAATTCTTGAAGAGATATATCATGATAGGCATCATGATGGGAGCATTGATAAGTTTAACTGATCTAACTTATCAATACGTCACTTGAATTCTTAGGTCTTGAATTCAAGGTTGACTTATCTCAACTATGGCATATAGATAGGGGGAGTTAAGGATAACTCCTTTATCAATTGATTGTCATCATCAAAAAGGGGGAGATTGTTGAATCTCGGATTTTGATGATGAAGTCAATTGTCATTTGTTATCTAATCTATGTGTTGAGATAAGTGTGTAGGATTAACTATGATGAGAGTAAGACAAGCAGCAGGAGTTGCGCCGGAGTCAAGATCATGATCACGTTGGGAGTTCGAGAGTTCGACGGAAGTTCGGACGGTCGTCGGAGGTTCAGAGAGAACAGATCCGAGAAGTCCAGAAGCTTGCCAAGCGAAGCTCGTCGGAACTCGCCAAGTGGATCGTCGCAAAGTCCAGGAGTATGCCGGATGTCCGCAGAAGGATCACCGAGGGTTATCGGTTGATCGACGGAAGTTGGCAGGAAACTCGCCGGAAGAAGCGATTGACGCATCGGAGCAAGCTGCAGAAGTTGTCTTAGAGATAATCGTAGTTAGCACGATGATTAAGCATGAAAATGGGAGGTGATCCCATTAGCTTAATCTTGGGGCAATTGGGCCCCTGAAAAGATTCAAAGTGGGTCGAATGGAGTGAACCATTCGGACCCTGATTGCACCAGGAGGTGCAACCGCCCCAGCCAGGAGGTGCAACCGCCTGGGCTGTGGGGTTGAGAGGTGCAACCGCCCCAGCCAGGAGGTGCAACCGCTTGGGCTGTGGGGCTGGGAGGTGCAACCGCCCCAGCCAGGAGGTGCAACCGCCAGGGCTGCACGGCTGGGAGGTGCAACCGCCCCAGCCAAGAGGTTGCACCGCCAGAGCTCAAGTTCCGAGCTCTGCCAGGCGATGCAACCACCAAGCTCAGTCTTCGAGCTTTGGCAGAGAGGTGCATCAGCCTGAGCTCAGTCTCGAGCTCTGCCAGGTGATGCATTCACCAAGCTCAGTCTTCGAGCTCTGGCAGAGAGGTGGATCAGCCTGAGCTCAGCTTGGAGCTCTGCCAGGTGATGCAACCACCGAGCTCTGTTTCGAGCTCTGCCAGGTGATGCAATCACCAAGCTCAGTCTTCGAGCTCTGCCAGGTGATGCAACCATCGAGCTCAGTCTTCGAGCTCTGGCAGAGAGGAGCAATCGGCAGAGCTCAGTCTTCGAGCTCTGCCAGGCGGTGCCACCTCTCCAGTCGAGAGGTGCAACCGCCTGATCCCAGAAATTCTGGGATTTGATCGATTTGATCGTTTTGAGCTCGAATTTTGAATTGGGTTGGGGCCTATAAATACCCCACCCATTCAGCACTGAAAAGATACAGACCCATACCGAAATTGTGATCTTTTCTGTGATTCTAAAGAGCTCAAAAGTGTTGTAAAGCCTTTAAGTCTCCTCCTTCTGTTCTTCAAGTTTTCAATTGTAAAGTGAGGAGAGAAAGGTCTGTAAAGGTTGTCTCCTAAGCCTGCCAAAAGGAGAGAAACTGTAAGAGGGAAGTTTGGCCTTCGCCCATTGAAGGAAGGCACCTAGTTGACGTCGGCAACCTCATCGGTGGAGGAAGCCAAAAGTGGAGTAGGTCAAGGCTGACCGAACCACTCTAAATCTCTGGTTTGCATTTACTTTCGAGCACTTTATCATTACTGCAAACCTCCCTCATCACTACTGCTCTCTGCGCTTTCACGAACAAGTTCTAAGTGCTGTTCTTCCAAATCTGCATTCAGACGTAAACTCGTATTTTCATACATTACAGTTTACGTTTACGTTTGATTCTGCAGAACTGTTTTCCGTGTTTTTACGAACGAGCTTCCTTGAAGTTTATGCTTACATTTTAATCCTATTGATAACTGCAATCTGTCCTCTACGATTTTACGAACGAGTTTCAACATTTAGACGTAAAACTACATTCAGACGTAAATCGGCTTTCTTCGCTCAATCATTAGATTTCAGTTCACGTTTACGTCTTGGTTTGAACTGCATACTGCCTTCTGCGAGTATACAAACGAGTTTCAAAGTTTAGACGTAAATCTGCGTCTAACTGCGTTTAGACGTAAATCTGCGTTTAGACGTAAAACTGCGTTTAGACGTAAAACTGCGTTTAGACGTAAAACTGCGTTTAGACGTAAAACTGCGTTTAGACGTAAATCTGCGTTTAGACGTAAAACTACGTTTAGACGTAAAACTGCGTTAAGACGTAAATCTGCGTTTAGACGTAAATCTGCATTTAGACGTAAATCTGAGTTTAGACGCAAAACTGCGCTTAGACGCAAAACTGCGCTTAGACGCAATCTGCGCTTAGACGCAAAACTGCGCTTAGACGCAATCTGCGCTTAGACGCAAACTGCACTTAGATACAAACTGAGAATTTGCTTTTGCATCATAATAGTTTTTGAACGAACGCAGCTTTTGGTTTTTAATTTATTATAAGATTTCCGCTGCACTAATTCACCCCCCCCCTCTTAGTGCTCTCGATCCTAACAAAGTTAATGGGATCACCTCCCATTTCCAACTTAATCATTGTGCTAATTATGATATTTTCTAAGATGTTTACTGCAACTTGCTCCGGTGCGTCAATCGCTTCTTTCGGCAAGCTTCCGGCGAACTTCCGTCGATCATCCGATGAACCCTCGGTGATGCTCTTGCGGACTTCCGGCAAACTCCTGGACTTGCGACGATCCACCTGGCGAGTTCCGACGAGCTTATTTGGCAAGCTTATGGACTTCTCGGATTTGTTCTCGCAGAACCTCCGACGACTGTCCGAACTTCCGTCAAACTCTCGAACTCCCAACGTGATCATTGTCTTGACTTCGGCGCAACTCCTACTGCATGTATTACTTTCATCGTCGTTAATCCTGCACATGTAAACAAAACTTTGATCGAGACAATTAATCCTAAGCAATTAACCATGTTGTCCGGCATGTCATTGGTCCCTCGACGCTTCGTCCGATTCTTCGGCGCATCGTCCTTTCCTGCGGCCTATTGCCCAATCGGCCAGTTGGCTCCACAACTCCGATATCCTTGGCACAATACCCGCTCTTCTTGGCCCGATGCCTGAGTCCACGGCCCGAAGCTTTCTGTCGATACGTCGACCGATCCACCGGCCCGACGTCCAATCTTCTGACATGTTCCTCCGGCACAACATGATTTTCCTGCTTTAATTGTCTCATCCTGATCGTGGTATCCTACGTCACTCAAAACGCAGATTAAATCATAAACATATATCAAGTGGTTTTCATCATCAAAATACGAGATTCAGCAATCTCCCCCTTTTTGATGATGACAACCACTTGATGACGGAGTTAAACTTAACTCCCGGAGTTTAAACAAACTCTCCCTATCAATATGCCATATAGATAAAACCTTGAATTCAAACTGAATTCAAGTCATTGCAATATTCATCATGAATACTTGCAACACGTCATCATGAACTTATGCATAAACTTATGTATAATATCACACTTCTCCCCCTTTGTCATCAACAAAAAGGAGAAGTACCACAATCAAGCGTTTGTGATATTGGTTCAACTCATTGCATGAAAAACATAATATCAAGTTTTATCATCATGCAAGTTTGCTATTATCAAATATCAACATGTAAAATTGCGATATAAGCTTTTGATATCATAACGCAAACATTTCAAGTGTTTATCAATTATAGCATTTCATCACATGGTAAGATATCAACGCGTAGAATTACGATACAAGTTCTTGTTGAATCTCGTATTTTGATGATGAAACTACTTGATATATGTTTATGATTTAATCTGCGTTTTGAGTGACGTAGGATGCTTCAATTAGGATGAGACAATTAAAGCAGGAAAATCATGTTGTGCCGAAGGAACATGTCAGAAGATTGGACGTCGGGCCAGTGGATCGGTCGACGTATCGACAGAAGGCTTCGGGCCGTGGACTCGGGCATCGGGCCAAGAAGAGTGGGTATTGTGCCAAGGATATCGGAGTTGCGGAGTCAATTGGCCGATTGGGCAATAGGCTGCAGGAGAGGACGATGCGCCGAAGAATCGGACGAAGCGTCGAGGGACCAATGACATGTCGGACAACTTGGTTAATTGCTAAGGATTAATTGTCTCAATCGAAGTTTTGTTTTGTTGTGCAGGATTAACTATGATAATGATGAAGACATAAAGCGAAACAAAGTGTCGGAGTCAAGCGCGAAGGATTTGTTGCGAGTTCGAGAGTTCGACGGAAGTCCGAAGGTTCGTCGGGACTGCTACCGGAACTAGCCGAGAATGAGTTGGGAGCTTGCCGAAGGGTTTTTCGGAAGCTCACTGGAAGGTTCGTTGGAAGTTCGCGGAGCTCGCCGAGAAAGATCGGAGCTTGCCGAAGAAGCTCGTTGGAACTCGTTAAGATCAAATCATGAAGTCTAGAGGCTTGCCAGGAGTCCGCAGAATGGTTTCCGAGAGTTCATCGGAAGACCGTCGGAAGTTTGCCGGAAGCTCGCTAGAAGGAGTCTTGACTTACGGACTTTGTAATAGCTTAGAAAATGTCTTTAAATTCATAGTTAGCATGTTAATTAGGGTTAGGATTAGGTGTTAATCCTATAACCCAAGTAGGGGCCAATTAGGCCCAAGTTCGGACTGGTTTGGACCAAGTTTGGAGCCAAACCAAGTGAGCTGAAATAGTGAAAGAGGTGCAACCGCCCAGGCAGGGAGGTAGCACCGCTCAGGCTAAGTCTCCCAGTGAGACTGGGCGGTGCAACCGCCCCAGCCAGGAGGTGCAACCGCCTGAGCTCAGTCTTCGAGCTAGACTGGGCAGTGCAACCTCCCTGACAGAGAGGTAGCACCGCCTGAGCTCGGTCTTCGAGCTCTGGCAGAGAGGTGCAACCGCCTCAGTCAAGAGGTGGCACTGCTTGGGGCTCAGTCTCCGAGCTAGACTCAGGCGGTGCAACTGCCCCTGATAGAGAGGTGCAACCGCCTGGGCTCAGTCTCCGAGCTCTGCTAGGCGGTGCAACCTCTCCAGTCAAGAGGTGCAACCGCCTGATCCCGAAATTCCGAGATTTGATCGTTTTGAGCTCCAAATTTGAATTGGGTTGGGGCCTATAAATACCCCACCCATTCAGCACTGAAGGGATATAGATCCACACCGAATTCTTGATCTTTTCAGTGATTCTAAGAGCTTAAATTTGTGTAAAGTCCAAAAGTTCTCCTCTTTTCTGTTCTTCAAGTCTTGAGTTGTAAAGAGAGGAGAGAAAGGATCTGTAAGGGTTGTCTCCTGAGCCCGTCAAAAGGAGAGAAACTATAAAATGGCAGTTGGCCTTCGCCCATTGAAGGAAGGCACCTAGTTGATGTCGGTGACCTCGCCGGTGGAGGAAGCCAAAAGTGGAGTAGGTCAAGACTGACCGAACCACTCTAAATCTCTGGTTTGCGTTTATTTTGAGCACTTTATCATTACTGCAAACCTCCTACATAGCTACTGCTCTCTGCGCTTTTACGAACAAGTTTCTAAGTTCTAATCTTTCCAAATCTGGATTCAGACGTCAATAGGTGTTTTCGTACGATCTTTACATTGCAGCTTACATTTACGTCTTGAATCTGTTTATAACTGCGAACTGTCTTCTGCGCTTTTACGAACGAGTTTCCTTGCAATTTACATTTACATTTTGATTCTATTTATAACTGCTAACTGTCTTCTGTAAATTTACGAACGAGTTTCAACATTTAGACGTAAAACTGCATTTAGACGTAAATCGGCTTTCCTTGCACAATCATCAGATTTCAGTTTACGTTTACGTCTTGATTTCAACTGCATACTGCCTTCTGCGAGTATACAAACGAGTTTCAAAGTTCAGACATAAATTTGCGTTTAAGACGTAAATCTACGTTTAGACGTAAATCTGCGTTTAGACGTAAATCTGCGTTTAGACGTAAATCTACTTTTTGCAGATTACTTTTTGAGCTGTACAATAGCTGCACATTGTCTTTAAACTTCTGCTTAGACTGCGCTTAGACGCAAACTGTGTTTAGACGCAAACTGCGCTTAGACGCAATCTGCGCTTAGACGCAAACTGCGCTTAGACGCAATCTGCGCTTAGACGCAAACTGCACTTAGACGCAATCTGAGTTTAGACGCAATCTGCATTTAGACGCAAACTGCGTTTAGATGCTAACTGTGTTTAAACGTAAACTGCACTTAATCATAAGTAATCTTAGAATCGGCTTTTGCATCAAAATAGTTTTTATCGAACGAACGCAGCTTTCGTTTTTAATCGCTGAAAGATTTCCGCTGCCCTAATTCACCCCCCCCCCTCTTAGTCCTCTCGATCCTAACAATTGGTATCAGAGCGGGGCATTTCTCATTTCGGATTTACACCCGAGAGAAATGGCTCTTCAAGAGGGCTTTTCGGTCTTTCGTCCACCGTTCTTTAACGGATTGGACTACACTTATTTGAAAACTCGAATGAGAGTTTTCTTGATTTCTCTAAATCTGGATTTATGGAATATCGTTGAAAACGGTTTTCAACTTCCCTCTAAACCGATGAACGAATGGTCGGACTTGGAGAAGAAGTATTTTTCTTTAAACGCAAAGGCTATGAATGCCTTATTTTGCGCTTTGGACAAAAATGAGTTCAATCGGGTTTCTTTATGCGAAACGACTTTCGATATTTGACGCACTCTTGAAATCACGCACGAGGGAACTAGTAGAGTCAAAGACTCGAAAGTTAATATTTTACTGCATGATTTCGAGCTTTTTCATATGAAACCAAGCGAAACCGTTGTTGACATGTACACCCGTTTTACGGATGTCGTCAATGGTTTAAAATCACTTGGTAAAAGCTTTTCGGATTTTGAACTCGTTAACAATGTTTTGCGCTCACTTTCTAAAACTTGGGATTCAAAAGTAACTGCTATTCAAGAATCGAAAAACCTAAACAACTTACCACTTGAATAACTAATTGGTTCATTGATGACATATGAAATGGTGCACAATGCACATAATGAACATGTTGAACACAATCACCTTCCAAAGAACAGGAAGGATTTGGAACTCTGGACAAATGAATGCCACTTGAGCGATGACTCAAGTGATGAGGACAATGATGAACAAACCAACCTTCCAAAGAACAGGAAGGATTTGGGACATAGAACATTTGAAGACCACTCGAGCATAAGCTCAAGTGATGGTGAACTTAAACTACAAATGAAACGAAAATTAAAAAGCAAAAAGAATGGAACTACTTGCTTTAAACGCAAGAAGAAGAGCAAAAATTGGGATGAATCGAGCTCCTCTGAAGACGAGAAAGTCAACAAAAGCGAGGCGGTGAACTACGCCTTACCAGCCTACGACATTGAGGTAATTAAAATGCCTTTGGTTTATTTTAAAATTACTTGATGCTTTCATGATATATTTTCTTTTTTAGTTTAGAATTAATTTTCTTGAAAATTACATGTTTAAAAATAAAAATACAAAAATTATGATCATGCTGATAATTTCAAAAATGATAATATTGCATGATAAACAAATAAAATGATTTTGATCAAGGTTAAGAAGTAATAATGTGTATCATGTTTGATTAACATTATTGAATGAAATCACGTTTGATTTAAAGTAATGCATAAAGATGTAATATTAAATGGTTATTAACAATTTTATGCATGAGATTTTAAGTTATCCATGATCATGAGCTTGTTTGATCTTCTTGATTTAATTTCAAGATCTATAGCAAAAATCATGTCTGAATATATGAAAGTGTTAATTTCATTTTCGGATTCACTTAACAATTGATATCCTAACAATCAGATTTTCTCATACACTTATGAAAAATATTTTTCTAAAATGGATTTGATGAAATGATTCCTGCTTATAAATTCCATCTTGAAATATAAATGATAGTGTTTTTGCTTGCAAAGATTTGTTTCACATTCATATCTCCTATGATTCATGTGCAGAAAAAGAATTTATAAATCATAATACAATGAGATTTCTTACGCAAAAATAAAGTGCTTTTGTGATTCTTTGCTAAAGAGAATAATTATAATCATGATCTTGATAATTATAACATGAAGCTCTTTATAAATCAAGATCGTTCATTATGCTCCCTACATTTATCAAAAAGGAGTTCTTCAAATGA
The DNA here is from genome assembly GCF_036884655.1 of Musa acuminata AAA Group. NCBI lineage: Eukaryota > Viridiplantae > Streptophyta > Magnoliopsida > Zingiberales > Musaceae > Musa > Musa acuminata. The sequence continues at coordinate 20,052,369 of NC_088351.1, read as the reverse complement.
AATGCAATTCAATGAAGTGTCATATTGATATCTTGAAACTTGGAATATTTTAAAATGTGATCTTGATAAGAATGTTTCAAGTTGCTCTTTGTACTATATCTTTTCGAATGAATCATGAGCCTTGATATCATATATTTCATAATACAAGATTTCTTTGCCTTATGTCTTGAACTTTCATGCTTATCTTAATTTGGCATATAAAGACTAAGGCATGCTTAGATGAAAAATAATCTCTTAAAAAAAATGCTTTTCCCATCTGATCGAGATTAATGATTTCATGATATTTTATGAATCTCGAAATTAATTTTAATGACTTGATTATGAATTTCAAGTTAATGATTTTATTTGAATAAGTTTTATCTAAATCATAATCTTGATCTTGCAAAATTGAAGTCACAAATAATATCTTGTGGTATTCATGAATTGATACTCACAATATGAAAGCATTGATATTCATGACTTGAATTGAATTGGAACATTGTATGCTTAAATTAATCATTCTCCTATGTTTAAAAAATTCCTTAAATGCCTTATGTGATGATTGAAAACTAACTTGCTTTATGATGAATCACAAATCATGACTTGATCTATGATGTAAATGCCTTGAAATGATTGATATATTTAACACTTTTATGCTCTTCCCCCTACTTTCTTCTTGTTTTCAATGATAAAATAGGGAGAAGTTTTGATCATGTATGGTAGGATATAATTTGACAAAATTGATACCATCATGATATGAAACATTTATGATGTGCAATTATGCATGTAATACTTGTGCTTTATAATTATGATGTGATGTATTGCATATGATGTAAATCATGATTTAAAATGCTATGAGTGCCAAGTTACACATTTTGAGAAGAAATTGTTATATTAAAACATTAATGTAATTATGAATGGTGATATGATATCATGCATGTAATACTTCAACTTATGATAATGATGCATGCAATGATAAAATATTCATGATGCAAAATTGTCTTGACATTCATAACTTGATTATTCATCCTTTGTCATGATTTTGAAATCGTGTAAAAGGAAAAAAGAACTACAAAACTGTATTCTCTCTTTCTTTTTTACAATGACAAAGGGGGAGATAGCTAGTTTGTACAAGTCAAGAAGATGCAAAAACTTGATTGCTAGCTTGCCTATCTTAAGTAGCAAAGATTGCTAACTTGCTTATTTCAAGAAGAAAAATTGTCTTCTTGAACATCACTATCTTGAATATCTCAAGAAGCAAAACTTACAATTTGCACATTGCAATAGGAAGCAAGAATCATGAGCTTACACAAGAAAGCTATCTTGCATTTGCTTTCGAAATTTTTGCTAGCTTATATATTGTGAAACTTGTATATCGTAAAAATTGCTAGCTTGTTGGTCTAAAGAGAAGCAAAAAGTTGCTATCTCAAAAGAAGCAAATGTGCTATCTTGAACATTACCAAAAGTGCTATCTTATATGCTATAAAACTTGCATATCTAAAACTTGATAGCATGAATGTTCTAAGCAGGATGTAACACTTGCTAAATCTTCTAGCTCCAAGATTGCATGATGATAAAACTTGATACTATGTTTTTCATGCAATGAGTTGAATCAATATCACAAACGATTGATTATGATACTTCTCCTTTTTGTTGATGACAAAGGGGGAGAAGTATGTTGATGAAAGTACGTTAATGACATGACATGTGATGCATAAGTTTATGCATATGTTCATGTTGACGTGTTGCAAGTATTCATGATGAATATTGCAATGACTTGAATTCAGTTTGAATTCAAGGTTCTATCAATATGGCATATTGATAGGGGGAGTTTGTTTAAACTCCAGGAGTTAAGTTTAACTCCGTCATCAAGTGGTTGTCATCATCAAAAAGGGGGAGATTGTTGAATCTCGTATTTTGATGATGAAACTACTTGATATATGTTTATGATTTAATCTGCGTTTTGAGTGACGCAGGATGCTTCGATCAGGATGAGACAATTAAAGCAGGAAAATCATGTTGTGCCGAAGGAACATGTCAGAAGATTGGACGTCGGGCTAGTGGATCGGTCGACGTATCGACAGAAAGCTTCGGGCCGTGGACACGGGCATCGGGCCAAGAAGAGCGGGTATTGTGCCAAGGATATCGGAGTTGCGGAGTCAACTGGCCGATTGGGCAATAGGCTGCAGGAGAGGACGATGCGCCGAAGAATCGGACGAAGCGTCGAGGGACCAATGACATGTCGGACAACTTGGTTAATTGCTAAGGATTAATTGTCTCAATCGAAGTTTTGTTTTGTTGTGCAGGATTAACTATGATAACGATGAAGACATAAAGCGGAACAAAGTGTCGGAGTCAAGCGCGAAGGATTTGTTGCGAGTTCGAGAGTTCGACGGAAGTCCGAAGGTTCGTCGGGAATGCTACCGGAACTAGCCGAGAATGAGTTGGGAGCTTGCCGAAGGGTTTTTCGGAAGCTCACTGGAAGGTTCGTTGGAAGTTCGCGGAGCTCGCCGAGAAAGATCGGAGCTTGCCGAAGAAGCTCGTTGGAACTCGTTAAGATCAAATCGTAAAGTCTAGAGGCTTGCCGAGAGTCCGCAGAATGGTTTCCGAGAGTTCATCGGAAGACCGTCGGAAGTTTATCGGAAGCTCGCCAGAAGGAGTCTTGACTTGCGGACTTTGTAATAGCTTAGAAAATGTCTTTAAATTCATAGTTAGCACGTTAATTAGGTGTTAATCCTATAACCCAAGTAGGGGCCAATTAGGCCCAAGTTCGGACTGGTTTGGACTAAGTTTGGAGCCAAACCAAGTGAGCTGAAATAGTGAAAGAGGTGCAACCGCCCAGGCAGGGAGGTAGCACCGCTCAGGCTAAGTCTCCCAGTGAGACTGGGCGGTGCAACCGCCCCAGCCAGGAGGTGCAACCGCCTGAGCTCAGTCTTCGAGCTAGACTGGGCGGTGCAACCTCCCTGACAGAGAGGTAGCACCGCCTGAGCTCGGTCTTCGAGTTCTGGTAGAGAGGTGCAACCGCCTCAGTCAAGAGGTGGCACCGCCTGGGGCTCAATCTCCGAGCCAGACTCAGGCGGTGCAACCGCCCCTGACAGAGAGGTGCAACCGCCTGGGCTCAGTCTCTGAGCTCTGCCAGGCGGTGCAACCTCTCCAGTCAAGAGGTGCAACCGTCGGATCCCGAAATTCCGGGATTTGATCGTTTTGAGCTCCAAATTTGAATTGGGTTGGGGCCTATAAATACCCCACCCATTCAACACTGAAGGGATATAGATCCACACCGAATTCTTGATCTTTTCAGTGATTCTAAGAGCTCAAATTTGTGTAAAGTCCAAAAGTTCTCCTCTTTTCTGTTCTTCAAGTCTTGAGTTGTAAAGAGAGGAGAGAAATGATCTATAAGGGTTGTCTCCTGAGCCTGTCAAAAGGAGAGAAACTGTAAAAGGGCAATTGGCCTTCGCCCATTGAAGGAAGGCACCTAGTTGACGTCGGTGACCTCGCCGGTGGAGGAAGCCAAAAGTGGAGTAGGTCAAGACTGACCGAACCACTCTAAATCTCTGGTTTGCGTTTATTTTGAGCACTTTATCATTACTGCAAACCTCCTACATAGCTACTGCTCTCTGCGCTTTTACGAACAAGTTTCTAAGTTCTAATCTTTCCAAATCTGGATTCAGACGTCAATAGGTGTTTTCGTACGATCTTTACATTGCAGCTTACATTTACGTCTTGAATCTGTTTATAACTGCGAACTGTCTTCTGCGCTTTTACGAACGAGTTTCCTTGCAGTTTACATTTACATTTTGATTCTATTTATAACTGCAAACTGTCTTCTGCAATTTTACGAACGAGTTTCAACATTTAGACGTAAAACTGCATTTAGACGTAAATCGGCTTTCCTCGCACAATCATCAGATTTCAGTTTACGTTTACGTCTTGATTTCAACTGCATACTGCCTTCTGCGAGTATACAAATGAGTTTCAAAGTTCAGACGTAAATCTGCGTTTAGACGTAAATCTGCTTTTTGCAGATTACTTTTTGAGCTGTACAATAGCAGCACATTGTCTTTATACTTTTGCATAAACTGCGCTTAGACACAAACTGTGTTTAGACGCAAACTGCGCTTAGACGCAATCTGCGCTTAGACGCAAACTACGCTTAGACGCAGTCTGCGCTTAGACGCAAACTGCACTTAGACGCAATCTGAGTTTAGACGCAATCTGCATTTAGACGCAAACTGCGTTTAGACGCTAACTGTGTTTAAACGTAAACTGCACTTAATCATAAGTAATCTTAGAATCGGCTTTTGCATCAAAATAGTTTTTATCGAACGAACGCAGCTTTCGTTTTTAATCGCTGAAAGATTTCCGCTGCACTAATTCACCCCTCCCCTCTTAGTGCTCTTGATCCTAACAGTTCTTGACATCTTAACACATGATGCAGATATGGCATAATGCAAATTTGGCAATCATAGCATCAGTGTTCATAGAATTAATTCATATATTTCTCCCCCTTTGTCGTCAACAAAAAGGAGAACGATATAAGCAAATTTTAAATATAAGTGCGATGCCATAAGCTGGTTCATGTCATTTTTCAACAAAGAGTGTAAGATACTAAATATTCAAACATTTCAAGGAAAACATGATATGGAGATAGCTTTGAAAACTTCTTCCATTTTATTTGTTATTTTCTTTTTGCATGACGGAGGAAAGCTATTTCTGAGCTTACTCGAATGAAGTTAAAATCGATAAGATATTAAAGCACGCTTCATTTTTACAAGTATCAAGATATGTATCAAATCCTTGTACGTAAAAATGACTTCCTTGTTCAAGAAGGAATTTATAAGCAGGAATCATTTCATCAAATCCATTTCTCAAAACAAAATATTGTTCACATGATAAGTGTATAAGAGATGCATTTGCTGATTGATTCCATATGTCAAAAATTAATGATATGAATTAAACTTGATATGACATATGCTTATTAAGTCTGGAAGAGGATAATTCGAAAATCCAATTGTTAGGATGCCAATAGTTAAGAGAATCCGAAAATGAAATTAACACTTTCATGCATTCGGACAATCATGAGGACAAAACATGCTTATTATCATGAAAATTTTTGTATCCAAAGCACATAATTTCCAACCTGTTATTAGGGCATGTAATTGTGTAAAATCATCATGGCAGTCGAGTGATTTGATCATTCAATCAAGAAAGTCCGAAAATTAATTTTAACAAGTTCAGTCATTCAGACATATTTTTGCCATAGTTTTTCAAATACAATTATGAAGATAAGATATGCTCATCATCATGATAGTACGATAGCAAGTTTACAATATACAAGCTAGCAAAAAATTTTCAACATTTTAAGACACGAAAGCTAGCAATTTTCTCTTTGAGATATGCACATTAGCAACTCTTTCTCCCCCTATGTCATTGGGAAAGAGAAGGGAAGACCCTTTACATTAATTTCTAAATCATGACAAGGGAAGGTTTCAATCTTATTTGTGCATCATTATATTTTCAAATTCGAACATGCACAATTTCAAAAACCTTATATTTCATTCATGCATGATACTGAATAAATCAAACAATATTATGAGCATATCATACATGATACTTCAATTTTTAACTATTTATCAACATTTTGATCATGATACCAAACATTCATCATTTAGAGTATTCATGACATTAAATCAACATACATCATTTTAGTAACAACTCATAACATTTTAAATCATGATTTACATCATATGCAATACATCACATCATAATTAAAAAGCTCAAGTATTGCATGCATCATTGCAAATCATAAATGCTTCATATCATGATGGTATCAATTTTGTCAAATTATATCTTACCATGCATGATCATAACTTTTCATTTGTATACATCAAAATAAATTAATGAATATTTCATGTATTCATATCATCACATAAGGAATATCAAGAAGGGTTGGTAATGAGATTTACGAATCATGTAGACAAATTATGAATATTAAAAGACATATTATGATTCTTTTTAGATAACTCAAATAGCAAAAAGAAAGAATCACAGTAAGTTATTTTGATTTATAAAAAGAATTCTCAAGTTATAATTCCAAGAAATAACGATTCATTTCAATAAATTTCAATAAGAACACATCATCAAAATCTCAACATTACTTTCAAGAGATTCAAAATGGCATAGATAATTTTATTGATCTCTTAGTGAAAAAGTCAATACGGTAGAGAAAAATAAATTTCCAAGAAAAATAATTTTCTCTTTTTAGTTGTTTTAGTTCATATGATTTTATTTCATCTATGCCAAACATGTAGCATGTTTTAAAATCGAAAGTGCAAGTTTTATTATGACAAAGATCAATAAGGCACTTTCATTACCGTGAAAATCGAAAATCGCAAGATTCATCATCCATAATTATAAAACCAATAAACACGATTTTTAAAATCTCATGCATAGAATAAAATCATGGTATCAAAACATCATTATATCATCAAGTATGATTTCATATTTTCAATCAAAATCATTTTGTTTGTTTATCATAAAATATATATTTTTCATGATTATTTTCAAAACTACTAGCATGATCATAAATTTTGCATTTTCATCATATATATATATATATATTTTTTTTTAACATGTAATTTTTAAGAAAATTAATTCTATATTAAAAAGAAAATGTATTATGAAGAGCATCATGTAATTTCGAAATAATTCAAGAGAGTTGAGTTACTTACCTTGTAGTCGAAGCCCGTCAAAGCCCAATTCGCCGTTTCACCTTTGGAAGTTCTTGATTCATCCTTGGTTGCCTTCCTCTTCTTTGGCCTCTTCCTTCGTTCAAGTTCATTGTCTATTTTAGATTTTTGTTTAATAAACTTATTAAGATTTAGTGTTCGAAGTTCAAGTTCATCATTGTCCTCATCACTTGAGTCATCGCTCAAGTGGCATTCATTTGTCCGGAGTTCCAAATCCTTCCTGTTCTTTGGAAGGTGATTGTGTTCAACATGTTCATCATGTGCATTGTGCACGATTTCATATGTCATCAACGAACCAATTAGTTCTTCAAGTGGTAAGTTGTTTAGGTTTTTAGCTTCTTGTATTGCAGTTACTTTTGAATCCCACTTCTTAGAAAGAGAACGCAAAATCTTGTTTACGAGTTCAAAATCCGAAAAATATTTTCCAAGAGCTCTTAATCTATTGACGACATCCGTGAAACGGGTGTACATGTCGCCTATAGTCTCGCTTTGTTGGATTCGAAAAAGCTCAAAATCATGCAATAAAAAGTTAACTTTCGAGTCTTTGACTCTACCAGTTCCCTCGTGCGTGATTTCAAGTGTTCGCCAAATGTCAAAAGCCGTTTCGCACGTAGAAATCCGATTGAACTCATTTTTGTCCAAAGCGTAAAATAAGGAATTCATAGCCTTTGCGTTTAAAGAAAAATACTTCTTCTCCAAATCCGACTATTTGTTCATCGGTTTAGAGGGAAGTTGAAAACTGTTTTCAATGATATTCCATAAATCCTGATTCATAGAAATCAAGAAAACTCTCATTCGAGATCTTGATCTTATTCTGTGATTTTTAAAGCTCAAAATTGTTGTAAAGGCCAAAAGTTCTTCTCCCTCTGTTCTTCCAAGTTTTGATCTTTAAAGAGAGGAGAGAAAATTCTGTAAGAGTTGTCTCCTAAACCCGTCAAAAGGAGTGAAATTGTAAAAGGGTGGTTGGCCTTCGCCTATTGAAGGAAGGCCTCTAGTAGACATCGGTGACCACGTCGGTGGAGGAAGCCAAAAGTGGATGTAGGTCAAGATTAACCGAACCACTCTAAATCTCGGTTTGCATTTATTTTGAGAATCTTATCCTTACTGCTGTTATGATCAAGAGCACTAAGAGAGGGGGGGGGGGGGGGGGGGTGAATTAGTGCAGCGGAAATCTTTCACTATTAAAATCTAAAGCTGCGTTCGTTTGATAAAAACGATTTCGATGTAAAAGTCGATTCTAAGATTACATTAACTTAAGATTAAGCGAGATGACGTTAAAGTAAATCTACGAAGGCAGTTTGCAGTTTATGATGAAAATCAGAATGCAAGCGCAAACTGAAATGCGACGTTCGTACGATAAAATCGGTTTACGTCTAAATGCCGATTTTGAAGATACTGACCTTTTAGATACGTTTTATAAATGCGCAGAAGGCAGTTTGCAGCTATGATTGAAATCAAAATGTAAACGTAAATTGAAATGTAATGATCGTACGAAAAAGCCGATTTACGTCTAAATGCAGATTCGGAAAGCTCTGAACTTAGAAACTCGTTCGTAAAAGCGCAGAAGGTAGGAGCTATTTAGGAAGTTTGCAGTAAAGATAAATTGCTCAAAGTAAATGCAAACTGAGATTTAGAGTGGTTCGGTCAATCTTGACCTACTCCACTTTTGGCTTCCTCCACCGACGAGGTCACCGACGTCAACTAGAGGCCTTCCTTCAATAGGTGAAGGCCAACCACCCTTTTACAGTTTCACTCCTTTTGACGGGCTTAGGAGACAACCCTTACAGAAATTTTCTCTCCTCTCTTTACAACTCAAAACTTTGAAGAACAGAGGGAGGATAACTTTTGGCCTCTACAACAATTTTGAGCTCTAAGAATCACAGAAAAAGATCAAGATTTCGAGTGTAAGTTGTGCTCTTTCAGTGCTGAATGGGTGGGGTATTTATAGGCCCCAACCCAGTTCAAATTTGGAGCTCAAAACTGTCAATTCCCGAAATTCCGGGATCAGGCGGTTGCACCTCCTGACTGGGGCAGTTGCACCGCCTGGCAAAGCTCGAAGACTGAGCCTCTGGGCAGTGCCACCTCTGTCAGGGGCGGTTGCACCTCTCTGCCAAAGTTCGAAGACCGAGCTCAGGCAGTTGCACCTCCTGACTGGGGTGGTTGCACCGCCTGCCAGAGCTCGAAGACCGAGCTCAGGCGGTGCTACCTCCTGTCAGGGGAGGTTGCACCGCCCAGTCTCGCTCGGAGACTGAGCCCAAGCGGTGCCACCTCCTGGCTGGGGCGGTTGCACCGCCCAGTCTCACTCGGAGACTTAGCCTAGGCGGTGCTACCTCCTGGCCTGGGCGATTGCACCTCCCACAGCAATCAGGGTCCGAATGGGTTGATCCATTTGGCCCAATTTGGGTTTTTAGGGGCCCAATTGCCCCAAGATTAAGTTAATGGGATCACCTCCCATTTCCAACTTTATCATTGTGCTAACTATGATATTTTCTTAGACGTTTACTGCAACTTGCTCCGGTGCGTCAATCGCTTCTTCCGGCGAGCTTCCGGCGAACTTCCGTCGATCATCCGATGAACCCTCGGTGATTCTCCTGCGGACTTTCGGAAAACTCCTGGACTTGCGACGATCCACTTGGCGAGTTCCGATGAGCTTCTTTGGCAAGCTTATGGACTTCTCGGATTTGTTCCTGCAGAACCTCCGACGATTGTCCGAACTTCCGTCGAACTCTCGAACTCCCAACGTGATCATTGTCTTGACTCCGGCGCAACTCCTACTGCATGTCTTACTTTCATCGTAGTTAATCCTGCACATGTAAACAAAACTTCGTTCGAGACAATTAATCCTAAGCAATTAACCAAGTTGTCCGGCATGTCATTGGTCCCTCGACGCTTCGTCCGATTCTTCGGTGCATCGTCGTTTCCTACGGCCTATTACCCAATCGGCCAGTTGGCTCCGCAACTCCGATATCCTTGGCACAATACCTGCTCTTCTTGGCCCGATGCCCGAGTCCATGGCTCGAAGCCTTCTGTCGATATGTCGACCGATCCACCGGCCCGACATCCAATCTTCTGACATGTTCCTCCGGCACAACATGATTTTCCTACTTTAATTGTCTCATCCTGATCGAGGCATCCTGCGTCACTCAAAACGCAGATTAAATCATAAACATATATCAAGTGGTTTTCATCATCAAAATACGGGATTCAATAACTGCAAACCGCCTCAATAGCTTACTGCCTTCTGCACATGTACGATCGTGTTATAAAGTTCAGTATTTTCCGAATCGGCGTTTAGACGTAAATCAGTTTTATCGTACGAACAACTTTTAATCGTCGAAAGTTTTCCGCTGCACTAATTCACCCCCCCCCCCCCCCCCCCCCCTCTTAGTGCTCATGATCCTAACAATTGGTATTAGAGCCCGGTATTTCTCATTTCAGATTGACACTCGAGAGAAATGGCTCTTCATGGCTTTCAAGAGGGCTTATCGGTTTTTCGTCCACTGTTGTTTAACGGATTGTACTACACTTATTGGAAAACTCGAATGAGAGTTTTCTTGATTTCTATTAATTTGGATTTATGGAATGTCGTTGAAAACGGTTTTCAACTTCCCTCTAAACCGATGAACGAATGGTCGGATTTGGAGAAGAAGTATTTTTCTTTAAACGCAAAGGCTATGAATGCCTTATTTTGCGCTTTGGACAAAAATGAGTTCAATCGGATTTCTACGTGCGAAATGACTTTTGATATTTGGCGAACACTTGAAATCATGCACAAAGGAACTAGTAGAGTTAAAGACTCGAAAGTTAATATTTTATTGCATGATTTTAAGGTTTTTCGAATGCAATCAAGCGAGACTATAGGCGACATGTACACCCGTTTCACGGATGTCGTCAATGATCTAAGAGTTCTTGGTAAATCTTTTTCAAATTTTGATCTCGTAAGCAAGATCTTAAGATCCCTTCCAAAAAGGTAGGATCCTAAAATAACCACAATACAAGAAACAAATGATTTAAATATTTTTCCACTTGAAGAACTAATTGGTTCGTTGATGACATATGAAATGGTGCACAATACACATGATGAACATGATGAACAAAATCACCTTCCAAAGAGCAGGAAGGATTTGGAACTCCGGACAAATGAATACCACTTGAGCAATGACTCAAGTGATGAGGACAATGATGAACTTGAACTTCGAACACTAAATTTTAATAAGTTTATTAAACAAAAATCTAAAATAAACAATGAACTTGAACAGAGGAAGAGGCTAAAGAAGAGGAAGGCAACGAAGGATGAATCAAAAACATCCAAAGGCGAAACGGTGAATTGGGCTTTGATGGGCTTCGACTACAAGGTAAGTAACTCAACTCTCTTGAATTATTTTGAAATTACTTGAAGTTTTTCATGAGTGCTTAATTTAGATAGTAGGAATAGAAAATAAAAAATTATTTTTCAAAAATTATATCATGTTTTTCTTTTTAGCATCTTTGAAAAATTAAAAAAATTGATCATGAAAAGTATATTGCTAAGGTTTCTTTCATATTATGTTTTGAAATGTTGAATGATATATGCAACATTAGGGATGATAATTATATGATATGTGATAATACTTAGGATTAATCTATGCATGTGTATCTTGATGATTTTATGTCATGCATGAGTGTTTGAAGTAAATGTTGATTTGAAACTCTCATTTTAGATTAACATGTTTTTGGTCTAATCATTTTTATGATAAATTAAGATGACATTCTCATGATATATTAAGATGACATAGTGCATGTACATCTATGTATGAATTTCTTGATAGTCTTTTGATGATAGATGTGATATTATGATGTGTTTGGTCTTGACGGCTTCATGACGAAACTTTTATTTCGATTTTAAAATGATACATGTTTTCACAAAAGACTTGAATACCCTCACATGAAATCAATTGTATGAAATGGAAATGAATTTTCTATCCTATTGAAATTAATGAATTTATTTTACCAATCTTGTGAATTTCATGAAAATAAACATGATGAATATTTTGAAAATAAATGAGTGTATCATGTATTTGGTCTTAATTATTTCTCTTAAACATATTTTTTGAAATCAAACTTGATGATGAATATCAAGATATTAAAAGGATGTTATCATGGAATCATGCTTGATGATTTATTTTATGAAATTTACCTATCCGTCTTAAATGTTGACACTTGTTTTATTAAAGGTAAAGGCATGCTTATAAGAAGCAAATCACATGAATAGAAATTTATAAAAACGAAATACGATCCTCTATCTTATCTGTTGAATCTCGTATTTTGATGATGAAACTACTTGATATATATTTATGATTTAATCTACGTTTTGAGTGACGCAGGATGCTTCGATCAGGATGAGACAATTAAAGCAGGAAAATCATGTTGTGCCGGAGGAACATGTCAGAAGATTGGACGACGGGCCGGTGGATCGGTCGACGTAACGACAGAAGGCTTCGGGCTGTGGACTTGGGCATCGGGCCAAGAAGAGCGGGTATTGTGCCTAGGATATCGGAGTTGCGGAGTCAACTGGCCGATTGGGCAATAGGCTGTAGGAGAGGACGATGCGTCGAAGAATCGGACGAAGCTTCGATGGGACCAATGACATGCCGGACAACTTGGTTAATTGCTTAGGATTAATTATCTCAATCGAAGTTTTATTTTAAGTGTGCAGGATTAACTACGATGAAAGTAAGATATGCAGCAGGAGTTGCGCCGGAGTCAAGACAATGATCACGTTGGGAGTTCGAGAGTTCGACGAAAGTTTGGACAGTCGTCGGAGGTTCTGTGGGAACAAATCCGAGAAGTCCATGAGCTTGCCAAAGAAGCTCGTCAGAACTCGCCAAGTAGATCGTCGCAAGTCTAGGAGTTTGCCGGAAGTCCGCAGGAGCATCACTGAGGGTTCATCGGATGATCGACGGAAGTTCGTCGGAAGCTCGCCGGAAGAAGCGATTGATGCATCTGAGCAAGTTGCAGTAAATGTCTTAGGAAATATCGTAGTTAGCACAATGATTAAGTTGGAAATGGGAGGTGATCCCATTAACTTAATCTTGGGGCAATTGGGCCCTCGAAAAACCCAAATTGGGCCAAATGGATCAACCCATTCGGACCCTGATTTCTGGCAGGAGGTGCAACCGCCCAAGCCAAGAGGTGGCATCGCCTGGGCTAAGTCTCCGAGCGAGACTGGGCGGTGCAACCACCCCAGCCAGGAGGTGGCACCGCCTGGGCTCAGTCTCCGAGCGAGATTGGGCGGTGCAACCTCCCCTGTCAAGAGGTGGCACCGCTTGGGCTCGGTCTTCGAGCACTAGCTGAGCGGTGCAACCACCTCAGTTAGGAGGTTGCACCGCCGGAGCTCGGTCTTCGAGCTCTGGCAGGAGGTCCAACCGCCCCTGACAGGAGGTGGCACCGCCTAGAGGCTCAGCCTTCGAGCTCTGCCAGGCGGTGCAACCGCTCCAGTCAGGAGGTGCAACTGCCAGATCCCGATATTCCGGGAATTGATAGTTTTGAGCTCCAAATTTGAACTGGGTTGGGGCCTATAAATACCCCACCCATTCAGCACTGAAACAGCAAAAATAAAAACATACACCGAAATCTTGATCTTGTTCTATGTTTTTTAGAGCTCAAAATTGTTGTAAAGGCAAAAAGTTCTTCTCCCTCTTTTCTTCCAAGTTCTATGCTTTAAAGAGAGGAGAGAAAATGCTATAAGGGTTGTCTCCTAAGCCCGTCAAAAGGAGTGAAACTATAAAAGGGTGGTTGACCTTCGCCTATTGAAGGAAGGCCTCTAGTTGACGTCGGTGACCTCGTCGGTGGAGGAAGCCAAAAGTGGAGTAGGTCAAGATTGACCGAACCACTCTAAATCTCGATTTGTATTTACTTTGAGCATATTATCTTTACTGCAAACCTCCTCTAAAGTTTAATGCTTTCTGTGCATATACAATCGGGTTTCAAGCTTGGCACTTTCCGAATCAACATTTAGACGTAAATCTGTTTTTTCGTGCGAATATCATATTTCAGTTTGCGCCTACTATCGGATTTGAATCATAACTGCAAATTGCATTTATATCTTTGCTGCATCTAGCTTAAATAAAAGTTAAAGTGATTTACGAATCAGCTTTCTTACCGAAATTACTTTTAACGAACGAACACAGTTTTTTATCGTAAAAGGTTTTCCGCTACACTAATTCACCCCCCCCCCCTCTTAGTGCTCTTGATCCTAATATTATCGACTTTTCAATAAATCTATGCTTGTCATGTATGAATTTATTGAATGTGATTTTGAGAATGATTTCAGTTTTCACAAATGCTTGATTCATATTTATGACTTGAGACACATTTTAAATATGAATCATGTTCAATGCTTCAATCATATTATATCTCCCTTAATTCATTTTGTTCTTCTAGATTTATTTACCAAAGAGGAGAATCTTCCGAAAATGAAATGATACAAATGAATCACTTATCGATGTCTTTTTGAAATATCTTTTTAATGTGATGTTGATAATTTGAGATGCCTATTGGAATTCATGACATGAGATAATTGAATCCTTGACTTTCTCTAGCTTGAAAATAGATGTTTAAAATCTTGCTTGATGAGTTGTTTTATAAGATTTTGCCTTTACGTCTTGAACTTTCATGCTTATCTTGACTTGGCATATAATGACTAAGGCATGCTTAGATGAAAAAGAATCACTTAAAAAAATGCATTTCCCATCTGATCGAGATTAATGATTTCATGATATTTTGTGAATCTCGAAATTGATTTTGATGACTTGATTATGAATTTAAAGTTAACGATTTGATTTGAATGAGCTTATATGTGTATTGTAAACTCTTTATGTTACTTACCATGATCACAATGCCCTGTGCCTTGATTTTTGATAAGGTTACCTGATATATTTATTTGTGAGCAAAGTTACAAACATCACTCATTGTTTAATCTCGTTACTCACTATCGGATTTTACATTGAAACTAAATGTTTTTATAACCACCTTGAAAACCTTGTGCCTTGGTTTCCATGATAAATATGATTTGAGAAAATGATATACCAATGCAGTTGATGCATCATGTTATTATATTGCATAATATTAAATATCAACTAGCTGATATTTTTACAAAACCTCTAAGTGAAGAACAATTTGATTTCATAAGAAGAGAATTAGGAATGTTGATGTGTCCGAATACATAAACTAGTTAAAATTATTTTTCGGACTTTATTGAATGATCAAATCACTTGATTGCCATTACATGCCTAAATAACATGTTGTAAATTATGTGTTGAATACAAAAATTTCCATAATAATAAGCATGTTTTGTCTTCATGATTGTATTTGAAAATCTATAGCATAGTCTTGTCCGACTGCATGAAAGTGTTAATTTCATTTTCGGATTCGCTTAACAATTGGTATCCTAACAATCAGATTTTCTCATACACTTATTATATGAAAAATATTTTTCTGAAATGGATTTGATGAAATGATTCCTGCTTATAAATTCCATCTTGAAATATGGATGATAGTGTTTTTACTTGTAAAGATTTGTTTCACATACATATCTTGATCCTTGTAAAAATGAAGCATGATTTAATCTCTCATCGATTTTAACTTCACTCAAAGTAAACTCACAAATAGCCTTCCTCCTTCATGCAAAAAGATTATAACAAATAAAAAGGAAGAAGTACTCAAAGCGATCTACATATCATGCTTTCCTTTATATGCTTGTATAATTGATTTCCTATCACTCACTATTGGAAAATAACATGAACCTAGTAAAGGCATGAACAATTATCACACTTATACTCAAAATTTGCTTATATTATTCTCCTGGTATCACAATTACCACACTTTTTGTTCATGACAAAGGGGGAGAAATATATGAGTATTAATGCTATGCTATGCCTTGTTTGTATCGTGTCAAGATATCAAACAAAAACTTGCATCGTAATTTTACGTATTGATATCTTACCATGTGATGAAATGCAATAATTGCTAAAACATTTGAAATGTGTGCATCATGTAATGATATCAAAATCTTACTTCGTAGTTTTACATGTTGACATCTTACAATATGATGAATTGCTACTATTACCATCATTCAAACTTGTAATGTAAAATTTGAAAATGAATGTCAAGCCTTGACATCATCTTCAGAGAGAAACATCATGATGGGAATCATGATGGGAGTATTGATAAGTTTAAATGATTTTAACTTATCAATATGTCTCTTGAATTCAAGAATGACTTATCTCTAGTATGACATATAGATAGGGGTAGTTAATGTTAACTCCATTATCAATTGATTGTCATCATCAAAAAGGGGGAGATTGTTGAATCTCGGATTTTGATGATGAAGTCAATTGTCATTTGTTATCTAATCTATATGTTGAGATAAGTGTGCAGGATTAACTATGATGAAAGTAAGATATGCAGCAGGAGTTGCGCCGGAATCAAGACAAAGATCACGTTGGGAGTTCGAGAGTTCGACGGAAGTTCGGACAATCGTCGGAGGTTCTGCGGGAACAAATCCGAGAAGTCCATGAGCTTGCCAAAGAAGCTCATCGGAACTCGCCAAGTGGATCGTCGCAAGTCCAGGAGTTTGCCGGAAGTCCGCAGGAGCATCACCGAGGGTTTATCGGATGATCGACGGAAGCTCGCCGGAAGAAGCGATTGACGCACTGGAGCAAGTTGCAGTAAATGTCTTAGGAAATATCGTAGTTAGCACAATGATTAAGTTGGAAATGGGAGGTGATCCCATTAACTTAATCTTGGGGCAATTGGGCCCCTGAAAAACCCAAATTGGGCCGAATGGATCAACCCATTCGGACCCTGATTTCTGCCAGGCGGTTGAACAGCCCCAGCTAGGCGGTGGCACCACATGGGCTTAGTCTCCGAGCGAGACTGGGTGCAACCGCCCCTGATAGGAGGTGGCACCGCCTAAGCTCGGTCTTCGAGCTCTAGCAGGAGGTGCAACCGCCTAACTTAGGTGGTGGCATCGCCTGAGCTCGGTCTTCGAGCTCTGCCAGGCGGTGCAACCGCCTCAGTCAGGAGGTGCAACCACCAGATCCCGGAATTCCTGCAATTGATAGTTTTGAGCTCAAAATTCAAACTGGGTTGGGGCCTATAAATACCCCACCCTTTCAGCACTGAAAGAGCATAAAAAACACACCGAAATCCTGATCTTATTATGTGATTTTTAGAGCTCAAAATTATTGTAAAGGCCAAAAGTTCTTCTCCCTCTTTTCTTCCAAGTTCTGATCTTTAAAGAGAGGAGAGAAAATTCTGTAAGGGTTGTCTCCTAAGCCCGTCAAAAGGAGTGAAACTGTAAAAAGATGGTTGGCCTTCGCCTATTGAAGGAAGGCCTCTAGTAGACGTCGGTGACCTCGTCGGTGGAGGAAGCCAAAAGTGGATGTAGGTAAAGATTGACCGAACCACTCTAAATCTCGGTTTGCATTTACTTTAAGCATCTTATCCTTACTACAAATTGCCTCAATTGCTTACTGCCTTCTGCACATTTACGATCGTGTTTTAAAGTTCAGTATTTTCCGAATCGGCGTTTAGACTTAAATCAGTTTTATCGTACGAACATCATATTTCAATTTGCGCTTACATTTTAACTTTCATCATAACTGCAAACTGCCTTCATAGATTTCCTTTAACTACATCTCACTTGATTACAAGTTAAAGAGATTTACGAATCGGCTTTTCTACCGAAATCGCTTTTATCGTACGAACACCTTTTAATCGTCGAAAGTTTTCCGCTGCACTAATTCACCCCCCCCCCCCCCCCCCTCTTAGTGCTCTTGATCCTAACAGTTGGAACTCGCCAAGTGGATCATCGCAAGTCCAGGAGATTTGTCGGAAGTCCGCCGGAGCATCACCGAGGGTTCATCGTGTTAGGATCGGAGCGGCACTAAGAGGGGGGGGGTGAATTAGTGCAGCGGATTAAAACGTTGGTTTCGACAAATCTTTCGTACGATAAGAACGGAACATGAAAAGCTTAACTTGAAAGCGTATTCTTAAAGTTGTATAGCAAAGGTAATAAGGAACTAAAGCATGTAAGACGGTTTACAGTAATGTAAATAGCAATAATGAAATGCAAACCAGAGATCACACCGATTTTAGAGTGGTTCGATCAAATGACCTACATCCACTTGCGAGGCCCCTCTTCGATGAGGCTCCCACCTTCCACTAGCAAATCTCTTGAAATGGAAGGGCAAATACCCCTCTTATAACCTTTTACAAGCAGTCCAACCTCTTACAAATTTTCAAGAAAGAAGGAGGAGAACTCTCTAGCAAATTGAAAACAAGAAAGGCAAAGACTCTTTTAAGACTTTTCTCTCAATCACTTGCTGCTCAAAAAGTTGTATTCTCAGCTGAGACTTGAGGGGTATTTATAGGCCTCAAGAGGATTCAAATTTGGGCTCCAAAAATTTGAATTCTCTTATGTTCCCGATGCTGGCGGTGCCACCGCCCAGCCAAGCGGTGCCACCGCCCAACGCTCGGGTGCTGGGCGGTACAACCGCCCAGCCCAGGAGGTGTCACCGCCCAGCCTAGGCGGTGCCACCGCCTAGGCCAATTCAGCTCACTGGTTGGGCTCCAAACTTGGCCCAAACCAGTTCGAACTCGGGCCCAATTGGCCCCTACTTGGGTTATAAGATTAACACCTAATCCTAACCCTAATTAATGTGCTAACTACGAATTTAAAGATATTTTCTAAGCTATTACAAAGTCCGTAAGTCAAGACTTTTTCCGGCGAGCTTCCGGCGAACTTCTGACGGTTTTCCGATAAACTCTCGGAAACCATTCTACGGACTCCCGGCAAGCTCCTAGACTTCACGATTTGATCTTGACGAGTTCCAACGAGCTTCTTCGGCAAGCTCCGATTTTTCTCGGCGAGCTCCGCAAACTTCCAACGAATCTTCCGGCGAGCTTCCGAAAAACCCTTCGGCAAGCTCCCTACTCATTCTCGGCTAGTTCCGGCAGCATTCCCGATGAACCTACGGACTTCCGTCGAACTCTCGAACTCCCAACGAATCCTTCGCGCTTGACTCCAGTACTTTGTTTTGCTTTATGTCTTCATTGTTATCGTAGTTAATCAAGCACACACAAACCAAAACTCAACTCCGATCTAGACAATTATTACAACGTAAATTGACATTTTGTTGCCCGGCACGTCATTGGTTGGCGCTTCGTCCGATTCTTCGGTGCATCGTCCTCTCTTGCAGCTTGTTGCCCAATTGGCGGTTGACCTCCGCAACCCCAATATCCTTAGTGCAATTTCGCTCTCCTTGGCCCGATGCCCGACGTCCGAAGCATTCAGCCATCCAATATCCTGACGTGATCTCTTCCGGCCAACGTCAATTCCTCCTGCGTCAACTGTCTAATCCTGATCGAGTAGACTTGCATCACTCAAAATGTAGTTAAACATAAACATAATTATCAATTGGTTTCATCATCAAAATACGAGATTCAATAATATCCCCCTTTTTGATGATGACAACCAATTGATGATGGAGTTAAACTTGACTCCCGGAGTTTAAACAAACTCCCCCTATCAATATGCCATATTGATAGGACCTTGAATTCAAACTGAATTCAAGTCATTGCAATATTCATCATGAATACTTGCAACACATCATCATGAACATATGCATAAACTTATGCATATCATGTCATCAACATACTTCTCCCCCTTTGTCATCAACAAAAAGGAGAAGTACAACTATTCTTTGTGTTTGTAATATAAGTTTAACTAATTGCATGAAAAACATAATATTAAGTTTTATCATCATGTAGTTTTGAAGCTAGAAAATTTAGCAAGTAATGCATCATGCTTAGGACATTCAAGCTATCAAGTTTTAGATATGCAAGTTTTACAGCATACAAGATAGCACTTTTGGTAATGTTCAAGATAGTAAGTTCTACATCATGCAAGCTAGCAATATTGAGATGTTCAAGAAAGCAACTCTTGCTTCTTGAAATATGCAAATTTGTCAAGTTTTGCTAGATGTGCAAGTTAGCATTTTTGCCTCTTATGATAGGAAAGATAGCACATTTGCTTCTTTTGAGATAGCAACTTTTTGCTTCTCTTTTGACTACAAGCTAGCAATTTTTACGATATGTAAGTTTCATGATATACAAGCTAGCAAAAATTTCGAAAGAAAATGCAAGATAGCTTTCTTGTGTAAACTCATAATTCTTGCTTCCTATTGCAATGTGCAAGTTGCAAGTTTTGCTTCTTGAGATAGGCAAGATAGCACTTTTGCAATTTTTGTTTCTTAAGATAGACAAGCTTGTGATGTTCAAAATAACAAGCTGCAACATACAAGCTAGCAAAAATGCCAAACTAGCAAGAGATAATGTTTTACATGAGGCAAGCAAACAATTTGGCAAATGTTACATTTGCATCTTCTCTTTTGAGAAGTGCAATTTTTGCTTTCATCTTGAATTGTGCAAGCTAGTTAGTTTGCCTCTTTTCATGATGTCCACGCTAGAAATTCTTGCTCCCCCTTTGTCATTGTCAAAAAGAAGGGAAGACCCTTATATCAATTTTCATATTATGACAAAGGTAAGTATCATTCTTATTTATGCATCATTATATATTCAAATTAAAACATACACAATTTCAATAACCTTATTTTTCATGCACGATGCCGAAAAATAAATCAATCATCATTAATAAGCATATCATACATGATACTCAAACATTAAAATTTTTAAGCATTTATCAACTTGTTGATCATGATACCAAACATTCATCATTTAAAGCATTCATGATACACATCATATGCAATAAATACATCATGTATATCATTATCTTAAGTATTGCATACATCATTTTAACTTTATGAATATTTCATCATTGCATGCATCATACCAAAACATTTCAAGCCATGCAAGCCATAAATACAAAGAAATCATGTCATGAAGGATAAAATCATTTGAATACCAAAAGACATGATTCATATAGTAAATATCTTCTTTAAATAAAATATCAAGAAAAATCATAGGAGTACAAAGAAGAGATATTGTTTTAAAAGAAAAATCAAGTAATAACTCCAAGAACTCACAAGGAAAAATCATGATTCATTTTAGAAAATCTCCTCTCAAGAGAATATCAAGTAAAATCGTAGAAGATCGATTAATGAGAAATTTTGATTTATAATAAAATCTCATGTATCGAATGTCGAGAAATCAAAATGATGATTTATATAAAAAAATATCACAAGTTATATTCAAGAGAAAAATCATCATTCATTTTCAACTTATTCAATTTGTCACATCAATATTTCTTAGATATGCATGATACCAAAACATGGTTTTAAATCTTTAACATATAACATGCATAAATTGAAAGGAGAAGGGAAGAATTCAAACGTATAAAGATTTCAACCATCTCATAAACAAATGTAAGACCAAGTCATGAATCCAAAATTCCATGAATCAAAATGATCATCAAAGGTAATCTCATGTTATTCCAAGAAATCAATATCATGATTTTGATGAAAATCATTTCAAATTTAAATCATCAAAATATCAACATTACTTTCAAGAGATTCAAAATGGTATACATAGATTTATCATAATAAACATCAAGATCAATAGGATAGAGAAAAATAATTTTTCAAGGAAAAAAATATTTTCCTCTTTTTAGTTGTTTCAATTCATATTATTTTATTTCACTTATACCAAATAAAAACATGTATAATGTTTAAAACTGAAAGTGTCAGATTTATTACAACAAAGATTAATAAGGCACTTTCATTATGGTAAAAATCAATAATCCATAAATCACAAGATTCATATGCATAATTTTGAAATTTATTAAGCATGATCATTATGCATGACACTAAAACATGGTTTCAAAATGTTTAATATTTTCATTACATCATTATGCAATGGTTTCATTGAACATAATTTTGAATGATTCTTATAGATAACTAAAACTTCTTTAGTTTTAATTTATGTGATTGACTTTATATTAGCATGCTCAAGTTTTGTTCTTATGTCAAAAACATACATCATGTTTGAAAACCAAAGACAAGGTTTTGAAAAAAATATCATCAAGCCTTCCATATAAAAACCATGCATCATCATTGAAAGTTAATATTGAAATCATCAAAATACACATTCTTGCTTCTCAAGCACATATGATTATTTAAATCTAACATTTTATTCTATTAACATAAAACATACAATTTTCAAGAAAAATAATTATTCAAAAGAAAAGAGAAAATGCATCATGGAAAACATCAAGTAATTTCAAAATAATTCAAGAGAGTTGAGTTACTTACCTTGTAGTCGAAGCCCGTCAAAGCCCAATTCGCCGTTTCACCTTTGGAAGTTCTTGATTCATCCTTGGGTGCCTTCCTTTTCTTTGGCCTCTTCCTCCCTTCAAGTTCATTGTTTATTTTAGATTTTTGTTTAATGAACTTATTAAGAGTTGGTGTTCGAAGTTCAAGTTCATCATTGTCCTCATCACTTGAGTCATCGCTCAAGTGGTATTCATTTGTCCGAGGTTCCAAATCCTTCCTGTTCTTTGGAAGGTGGTTCAAGTGTTCATTGTGTTCATCATGTGCATTGCGAACCATTTCTATTGTCATTAATGAGCTGATAAGTTCTTCAAGTGGAAAAATATTTAAATTTTTTGTTTCTTGTATTGCCGTTACTTTTGATTCCCAAGCTTTAGAAAGTGATCGTAAAACTTTACTAACAAGTTCAAAATTCGAGAAACATTTGCCAAGAGCTTGTAAACCATTGACGACATCCGTGAAACGGGTGTACATGTCAACAATGGTTTCGCTCGGCTTCATTTGAAAAAGCTCGAAATCATACATTAAAATGTTGATTTTCGAATCTTTAACTCTAGAAGTGCCTTTGTGTGTGATTTCAAGAGTGTGCCATATGTCGAAAGCCGTTTCGCATAAAGAAACCCGATTGAACTCATTTTTGTCCAAAGCGCAAAATAAGGCATTCATAGCCTTTGCGTTTAAAGAAAACATCTTCTTCTCCAAATCATTCCATTGGTTCATTGGAAGAGAAGACATTTCAAATCCATTTTCGACTATGTGCCATAAATTCAAATCCAAAGAAAGTAAGAAAACTCTCATTTGACTTTTTCAATAAGTGTAGTCTGTCCCATTGAAAAAGGGAGGACAAATGAGAGAGTGACCCTCTTGAAAGTCGTAAAGAGCCATTTCTATTTGGGTGTTAAACCAAGGTAGAAAAACGTGGCACTGATACCAATTGTTAGGATCGGAGCGGCACTAAGAGGGGGGGGTGAATTAGTGCAGCGGATTAAAACGTTGGTTTCGACAAATCTTTCGTACGATAAGAACGGAACATGAAAAGCTTAACTTGAAAGCGTATTCTTAAAGTTGCACAGCAAAGGTAATAAGGAACTAAAGCATGTAAGAAGGTTTGAAGTAATGTAAATAGCAATAATGAAATGCAAACCAGAGATCACACCGATTTTAGAGTGGTTCGGTCAAATGACCTACATCCACTTGCGAGGCCCCTCTTTGATGAGGCTCCCACCTTCCACTAGCAAATCTCTTGAAATGGAAGGGCAAATACCCCTCTTACAACCTTTTACAAGCAGTTCAACCTCTTATAAATTTTCAAGAAAGAAGGAGGAGAACTCTCTAGCAAATTGAAAACAAGAAAGGCAAAGACTCTTCTAAGACTTTTCTCTCAATCACTTGCTGCTCAAAACGTTGTATTCTCAGCTGAGACTTGAGGGGTATTTATAGGCCTCAAGAGGATTCAAATTTGGGCTCCAAAAATTTGAATTCTCTTATGTTCCCGATGCTGGCGGTGCCACCGCCCAGCCTAGGAGGTGTCACCACCCAGCTCTCGGGTGCTGGGCGGTGCCACCGCCCAGCCTATGCGGTGCCACCGCCTAGGCCAATTCAGCTCACTGGTTGGGCTCCAAACTTGGCCCAAACCAGTCCGAACTCGGGCCCAATTGGCCCCTACTTGAGTTATAAGATTAACACCTAATCCTAACCCTAATTAATGTGCTAACTACGAATTTAAAGACATTTTTTAAGCTATTACAAAGTCCGTAAGTCAAGACTTTTTCCGGCGAGCTTCCGGCGAACTTCCGATGGTTTTCCGATAAACTCTCAGAAACCATTCTGCGGACTCCCGGCAAGCTCCTAGACTTCACGATTTGATCTTGACGAGTTCCAACGAGCTTCTTCAACAAGCTTCGATCTTTCTCTGCGAGCTCCACGAACTTCCAACGAACCTTCCGGCGAGCTTCCAAAAAACCCTTCGGCAAGCTCCCTACTCATTCTTGGCTTGTTCCGGCAGCATTCCCGATGAACCTTCGGACTTCCGTCGAACTCTCGAACTCCCAACGAATCCTTCGCGCTTGACTCCAGCACTTTGTTTCGCTTTATGTCTTCATTGTTATCGTAGTTAATCCTGCACACACAAACTAAAACTCAACTCTGATCTAGACAATTATTATAACGCGAATTGACATTCTGTTGCCCGGCACGTCATTGGTTGGCGCTTCGTCCGATTCTTCGGTGCATCGTCCTCTCTTGCGGCTTGTTTCCCAATCGGTGGTTGACCTCCGTAACCCCAATATCCTTGGCGCAATTTCGCTCTCCTTGGCCCGATGCCCGACGTCCGAAGCATTCAGCCATCCAATATCCTGACGTGATCTCTTCCGGCCAACGTCAATTCCTCCTGCGTCAACTGTCTAATTCTGATCGAGTAGACCTGCATCACTCAAAATGCAGTTAAACATAAACATAATTATCAATTGGTTTCATTATCAAAATACGAGATTCAACACATCGGATGTTTACCAAAGTTCGCCGAAAGAAGTGATTGACGCACTAGAGCAAGTTGCAGTAAATGTCTTAAGAAATATCGTAGTTAGCATGTAGATTAAGCTAGGAATGGGAGGTGATCCCATTAACTTAATCAGGGGGCAATTGGGCCCTTGATAGACTGAAATTGGGTCGAATGTATTAGCCTATTCGGACCCAGATTTCTTGGCCTGCGGTGACACCACCTGGGTCGGTGGTGGCACCGCCCAGGAGCTCAGTCTCCCAAGAAAGCTGGGTGGTGGAATCGCCCTAGTCAGGCGGTGGCACCGCTTGGGCTCAGTCTTCGAGTAAGACTAGGCAATGGAACCGCCCCAGTCTGGCGGTGGCATTGCCAGAGCTCGGTCTCCGAGCTCTATCTGGCAGTTGTACTACCCAATCTCACGGTAGTACCGCTAGGACTCCGAAAATTCAGGAGATGACATTTTTGAGCTCCAAATTCAAACAAGTTTGGGGCCTATATATACCCCACCCTTTCCTGCATGAAAGGGCACCAAAAATCCAATCTTACTCTATGATTTTTAGAGCTCAAAAGTGTTGTAAAGGCTAGAAGTTCTCCCTCTTTTCTTCCAAGTTTTGATCTTTTAAGAGATGAGAGAAAATTCTGTAAGGGTTGTCTCCTAAGCTCGTTAAAAGGAGTGAAACTGTAAAAGGGTGGTTGGCCTTCGCCTATTGAAAGAATGTCTCTAGTGGACGTCGGTGACCTCATCGGAGGAGGAAGCCAAAAGTGGATGTAGGTCAAGATTGACCGAACCACTCTAAATCTTGGTTTGCATTTACTTTCTGTTCTCTATCTTAACTGCAAATTGCCTCCATAGCTTTACTTTAACTGCACTTTGCCTAATCTAAGTTAAAGCAATTTTCAAATCGGCTTTCATACTGAAATCGCTTTTATCGTACGATCATCATTTTAAATCGTCCAAAGTTTTCCGCTGTACTAATTCACCCCTCCCCTCTTAGTGCTCTTGATCCTAACAATTTGTATCGGAGCTCGGTTAACTATCAAAAGGATTAAAACCCAAGAGAGATGGCATATGCCGAAATCTAAGAGGGGCACTCTATTACACGTCCATCCATGTTAAATGGGATGGACTACACCTATTGGAAGACCCGAATGAGGATCTGTTAGTCATAGGTGCCCAGCAAGCCAATTATGTGAGTGATGGCACGTGTGACTTGATGCAGAATCTTTTTGCTTATTATATTTTGGTATATATCACTTTATAACTATTGTATATATACATATATATATATTGTGATGTCCTTGGATTTGTGCAATGGGAATCGGATCGTGATGAGATCATGAAAATGAGATTGATTCACCTATAAACACATATCCTAAATAATCCCGGTCATAGGTTACTCGAGAGAGACATCGTGATAACCGGACAGACTGGTGCGTTGTATACCCGTCCATATGATGGATGCAACTGGTCTCATAGCTACTCGTGTAGGGACACTAGGGATACAATACAGGTGCTCATTAGAGAATGAGTTCACTGATTGATCCGCTTACGGAATGTTGGATGGTTGATGATGCCTTATTGTCAGACAACGATTTCGTAGTCCTAGTGGTATATCTGGTCCTTAGACTTGAGACACCAAGGATATCCTGTATGAGTGCTCCACTCTTTGATACTAGACTTATAGGTTTGGTTGTCCCAGATCTAGTACAGCTGGTCATTGGGAGTGGTAGTCAACCTTACGAGGGCTATTAAGTGTCGATAGAGGATCATCCACTCTCGGCGTCATGAGAGGAATATCCCTTGTGTTCTTGCTCAGACAAATCCCTAGCTAGGGTCATTCGGGTTGAGAGAAAAAGAGTTCTCCGGGAGAATCCGATTAGAGCGAGACTCGAGTAGAAACTGTATGGGTCTGACAGCACCATGCTCGATATACGGTCTTTGGGATATTAGATGGATGAGGGATTATAGATACACGGTAATTGAGGACAGACGGGTCCAATGGATTGGATTCCCCTGTATCGTCTGGGGACTACGACGTAGTGGCATAGTACGTCCGTAGTCGATGAGTCGAGTGAATTATTACAGAGATAATAATTCACTGAGTTAGAAGGAGTTCTGACATGTATGACTCACGGCCAGCTCGATATTAGGCTTAGAGTGTCACACACATATAGTAGGCATTGTGATGAATAGAGGTTCGGATATGAGATATCCGACGGAGCCCTTGTCTTATTGGATATCCAATAAGCCCCTGAATTATTGGATCCCATGGACGAGATCTAATAAGAGCCCATGAGAGATTATTGGATAGAGATCCACGAATCTAAAAAGATTGGGTTATTGGATGCAGATCCAATAGCCACTAGGGGAGGATCCATTAGGGTTTGATAGGGGACCTCTATAAATAGGAGGGATTCAAAGCCTTATAGGCTAGAGCCTTTGCTTGCCTCTCCTATTCTCCTTCCCTTCTCCACCTCAAAGCAGGCTTTAAGTTTTGAGGAGCATTGTCACAGCCTTGCTGTGTGGATCACCGCTAGAGAGAAGGATGCTTGACCTCCATCACCCTCTCCTAAAGATCTGCAAAGAAACATGGATATACGATCTCCCTAGGTAACACAATCTACTCTATACGTAGTTTTTCAGTTTCACGGATTTTGCGCACCAATCTTCTCACGATGACGAACATCTCTTTGGGAATCGGGGATTTTATTTTATTGTTCTTCCTCTGCACATCTGATGTCGCCCCCAAGATTTCCCAATAGTGGTTTTAGAGCTAGGTTGTTTGTGTGAATGCTTGGTTTTGAACTGCGTTCA